>NW_017731440.1:2016477-2026963 GCF_001890085.2 Hipposideros armiger | reverse complement strand
TGGAGGGGGGCGGGGGGCGGGTTCAGATGCAGAGAAAGGTACCTTGCAGATAGATGGCCTACGTCCCTCAAATGGACCACTTAGAAACTCTGAACTCCTTCCTTTCAACGAACAGGAATAAAAATGAATTGTTTACACCTATACATACTAGAACTCTGTAGCTAAATCCCTTCCTGGATATTGGACCAAGATAATATTTTCTTCATTTGTTTATGTGCAGTCACATAGGAACTGTCAATTCTCATTATTTGTCCGAGTTACATCCTATAAAGTCACTGCGAACACTGAAGTAGCGAATTCTGAACCTAGTGCTCCTAGGGGAAATACAAGGTTAAGTTCCTGTGAGCCTCTGGTCACAACCTTTTCATCAGCTGATCAGTATGTAACCTTATTTTATGTGTATTTCTGTTTAAAGACACATTATTTGATATATATTACTGATTTATTAACATTGACTTTACAACCAGCAGCACTATAACTCACAACTGAAAAAGCTGATCGAACGCATAAATTTTCTCATGATACATCACAGCCTTCTTGTGTTCAGGAACACTAGACAGCACTTCAGCACGTGGGGACCATGTTAAACAGTGAAATCACCAAAAAAATGTGAAAAACATGGCACTAAATAGACCATGAAAGGGACACTTGTCCACAGCATGAGAGCTGAACAGGAAAGCAGAACATCATCTTATGCAACCTAAGCTGGGAACATGCACATCAGATGACTCAAATTTTCCACCGCTCTGCACATCTGTATGAATGACTGTGAAAGTGCCACAAGTATTGATTTTGAGGTTACAAATAAATTTTGGCAAGTAGGAAAATTCACCAATACTAAATCTGCAAATAACGAAGAGCAACTGTACAGACATTTATACATATGTTCTCTCCTCAGATTTTCCACTGAAGATCTCTGAGTTATTTCACTCAGTAAGCAAGGGTCATAGTCTAAAAAATCAAGCAAAGCCTTCACAAGCTAACTGATAAGTAGGTGGCCACAGACTTCCTAGTAACATGGTAAGCCACAAAATCCTTCTAGTATGTTCCTCTTCTTTAGCATCCTAGGAACACAAACATTGATGGCACCGATAACTGCTGCAGTAATAATGTCAACCCATATCCAGCCCACCCTACACAGTGCTGTGTCTCTACGTTACCGCAGAATTTGAATTACTATTATTTGTTATAGTGGATAGCTGTGTTACTAGCATCCATCTCCTCCCTCCCCCTTCCTGCCTAGGTCTCAGATTTCCCACCCACACTGTTTAAGCAGGGTTGTCTCTAAAAATGGGCTACTGGCCTATAAGCCCAATAAGTGCAGTGATTCCTTTAGCGATGAGCACATGATTCAGTCTGGGCTAATGACACACAAGGAGATATTGGCTGAACACCTCTTGGAAAAATGGTTCCTCTCTGAGAGCCATGGTGGGAACCAGCCTCAGGATGAAGCAGACACTATGCAAAGCAGAGCAGAGAAATGTAATGATAGTGGGTCCTTGTTGACAGTATTGAGCTACTGAAAAAAATCACACATTTATTCTACCCTAGTTTTAAAATGTTCAATTCAATAACTAATAAATACCCTTCATTGTTTAAGGCAACTTGTGTAAGGTTCTGTTTTTCTTATACCCAAAAGAATTCTGATATATTTACATGCCAGTTTTTACCTGCCTGACCCTAACACACACACACACAAACACACACACACACACACACACACACACACACACATTAATTACCTGAATTATCTTTTGCTCATCTTCTTATACACTCTTTACTTCCTGGCATTGTAACTGATAATAGCATCCATTGATAAATATATTGAATTTAACTAGTAGAATAAAGAATACCTCCATGGACATAATCATAAACAGTATACCACCTTAACCATAGAATGGTTAACCAACATGGATGCTATCATATTTCTGCTCACCCATGTGAAAAAGTTCTTGGTATAATTACCTTAAATGTAAAGTGATTCATTTTACATTATACACATTTATACTATAGAAAATTAAAATTTTAATATAACCTAGAAATCAAGAATCATTTATAGTTTATCAAGTAAATGACAAAAGTATCATGATCTTGTCTCCTGCCCACCCCCTCAAAGTAGTGTAACTTTAAAATACTTTTATTTCAGTATCCCTAACTCCAGTTTTCCTAGATTCAAATAAAATGAATAGAGCTAAATGTTACCCAAGCTTCATTTATAAATGTAAAGCAATATGCCACCTTTTTTTTTTAAAGCTTTTTCTTTCTCTATGGGTGGTTTGAACAGCCATAGTTATTTGTGGATGCAAAGCTGTGTGTATAATAAATTGCAACTGCAATTGACTAACCTCAGAAGGACTGACAAGTGACTAATTACTCCCACAGGTGGCCAACTGCTTTGGCAATTAGCCCATTGTAGGCAAAATTCATTGCGTGTAAGAAAGAGGCTTCCTTTTCAAAATATCCACACCTCCTTTGTGGAGGATGAATGGAGGAGAGTGGATTTACAGAGAAAAAGCAGGGAGGGGATGAAAGGATAAGGGGTAAGTGGAAAAATTAATGGTTTCTTCAACAAACAAACCATTTAATCTGATTTTTTTCTACCAAGGTGGTGGAATTCCACCCAACAACTCCCCACCAAAAGAAACCTCAGTAATAACTTTAAAGAGTGATCAGACCATCTAGCTAAATATTTTAAATAATTCTAAGGTCATCTGCCATAAACAAATATTTTCTCTTTAGTTTTATATGTTTCATAAATATTTGAGTGATACTCTAGCAATTTTGGAGACTATTTTAACACATTCTTCATAGCATATAGAAAATAGTGTAAGAGGGTTGTGTCTAAACATACATTTTTTTTAGTTATTTATCTATGAATACACTATTTCATTAGCTTCCTACTAAAATGTCTCTAAAGCCTAGATAACATTCCTATATCATAGCAATGTTGTCAAGTGTGAAATTTAAATTTTAAAGATTTCTTTCCATAACAGACTTTAATCAAGAATTAGGTGTTAAAATGTCCATACTACCTAAAGTGATCTATAGATTCAATGCAATTCCTATCAAAATTCCAATGGTCTATTTTACAGAAATAGAAAAATCAATCCTAAAATTCATATGGGACAACAAAAGATTCTCAGTAGCCATAACAATCTTGAGCAAGAAGAACAAAGTTAGAGGCATCGTACTGCCTGATTTCAAAATACACTAAAACTGTAGTAATCATAATGGTATGGTACTGACATAAAAACAAATATATAACACCAACGGAACAGAGAGCTTAGAAACAAATCTACACATTTATAGTCACCTGATCTCGAACATAGGTGCCAAGAACACTCAAAAGGGAAAGGACCGTTTCTTCAATAAATGGTGTTGAGAAAACTGGGTATCCACAAGCAGAAGAATGAATGGCACATACAGAAATCAATTCAAAATGTATTAATGACTTAGACATAAGACCTGACACTAAAGTTACTAGAAGAAAACACAGGGGAAAAGCTTCTTGACTTTGGTCTGGGCAATGATTTTTTTGGATATAAACTTATAAAAGCATGGGCAAAAAAAGCAAAAATAGACAAATGGGACTGCATCAACCTAAAAAGCTTCTGCACAGCAAAGGAAACAATCAACAAAGTGAAACAACAACATGCAGGATGGCAGAAAATATTTGCAAATCATCTGACAAAGGTGTAATATCCAAAATATAGAGAGAGCTCAAATAACTCAATAGGAAGAAAATAAGTAACCCAATTTAAAAACAGACAAACGACCTGAGTAGACATTTATCAAACAGATATAGGTATATGAAAAAGTACTGAATATCACTGAGAAATGCAAATCAAAACCACAATGAAATATCACCTCACAGTTTATGTGAAACTACTTGAGTAACCATCAACAAATGAATGGATAAAGAAAATGTGGTGTAGAGTTCCAGTCAAGATAGTGGAGTAGGTAAACACTGTGCTTACCTTCTCTCACAACCACATCAAAATTACAGCTAAACGACAAAACAGCCATCATTGAGAATCGCCTAAAATCTTGCTGAACTGAAGCCCTACAACTAAAGACATGCAGAAGAAGCCCCTTGAGACTGGTAGGAGAGGCAGAGACGCGAAGGAGCTGGTACCGCACGCGCATGTGACCATTAAAAATCAGGAGGGATATATCTGCTCCAGAGGTCCCTCCCATTGAAGAAGCAAGAGGTTCCAGCCCAGGGTTCCAGTGCCACGTAGAGAAGCCCCTATAATTTCTGGCTATGAAAACCAGCGGAGATTGTGGCTGAGTGAGACGGAGGGCGGCTGGATCCCAGGTGCTCCTCTTAAAGGGACGGCGCATGGACTTACTCACTGACGGAATCACTGGCTCTGGGCCCTAGCACTGGGTCAGCAGCTGGAGAGGCAACAGAGACATGGAGGGAGAGGGGGAGAAACTGAGTTGTCTGGCTTCAGGATGAGGGCTAGAGGGGAAGCTTTCTCCTCGAAGGAGGAGCTGGTAGAAGTCATTGTTTCTTTGTTGAGCCCTCCCCATTCCTGGTGTGAAGATGCAGGCAACCGCCATAACTGAGTTTGCATCAAGCTGGCTGACACCATTTGTTTACCATGTCCTGGTGATTTGATACCACGCCCTGCCCAACTTTCAGTCAGACCCAAGTTGCTTTCAGTGGCTTTTTCATACAAACCACCAGCCTTGACTCATGCTGCAGACTTTCCTAGGGTCTCTCAAAAGTTCGTGGAATCCAGACAAATAGCATCTGGCTTAAGTGTGTCCTATAGCTCCGGCTGAGCAGCCCTAAATCTGGCACTAGTGACAGCTAGCCTTGGTTCACAGTTTGATCTCTTGAGGCACTTCCAAGCATGACACAGTTGGCAACCATCTGTGGGTTGTATTGTGGCTCCTGCTGAGTGGCCCCCAGTGGGACACAGGTATGGCTGAACTTGATCTGTAACAGGTCCCCTCCCAGGTGACCCTGGAGCTGCTACGCCCAGTGGCCAGCTTCAAAATGAGCTGGAGCTTCACCCAGTAGCCTCCAAGGATGACACACCCAAGGGGCAGATTGGGCAGGCACCAGAGCCCTGCTGAGGCAGATCCTCCTGCTCTGTAGTGTCAGCCCCTGCACAACAACTCCTCCATTGTAGTCATGGTCAGTCCTCACAACCAATGAGCTTGAGGGCCAATCCCTCCCATTGATGTGCAAACAGAAACCAATACTCTACTACAAGAGGAGGGCACACACAACCCACACAAGACACACCTAAAATCTACTGCTCAGATGACCAGGAAGGCTGTGCCCCACACCACACCTACTACATAAGGCCACTCTACTAAGACCGGAAGACATAGCAGCCATACCTAATACATAGAAACAAACACAGGGAGGCATCCAAAATGGGGAGACAGAGAAACATGTCCTAAATAAAAGAACAGAACAAAGCTCCAGGAAAAGAACTAAATAAAAATGAGACAAGCAATCTGCCAGATGTAGAGTTCCAAACACTGGTTATAAGAATGCTCAATGATCTCAGGGACAGTGTAAACAAAGAGATAGGAAACATAAAAGTAGAGATAGAAACATTAAAAAGAACCAGTCAGAAAAAAGAAATACAATAATGGAAATGAAGACCACATTAAAGGGAATCAACAGTAGATTAGATGAAGCAAAGGATAAAATCATTGATTTAAAAGATAAGGTAGGGCCGGTTGAGTGGCGCATTGGTTAAGAACTGGTTCGGATCCCACATATGAGGGCCAGTGACACTGCCCTCTGCGGCTAAGATGGTCAACGGCAGCTCGACCTGGGGCTGTGCTGCCGTGGGTCGCCGGTGACGGCGTAGGCTGCAGTCCCCTACTGCAGTGGGTTGCCATAAGCTACCGTGTGTAGCTAGCAGCCAGCGTGAGTGGCCAGCAGCCGCCATGAACGGCCGTCCAGAGGCCAGCAACTGATCTGCCTCGCCCGGGAAGAGCACAATGATGGTGCCAGCTTGGGCCAGTGAAATAACATCCTCCACAACTAGACTGAAAAACAAAACAACAGCAACTTGTCTGTTCCCCTTTCCTGATTCCCCAGCACTGTTCCCCTCCCCCAATTCCGCAATAAAATATTTAAAAAAATAAAATTAAAATAAAAGATAAGGTAGTACAAAATGCCAAATTAGAACTTTAACCTCCCTGGTGGTCTGATTATGTCAGTAATTTTGTACCCAAAGTGGTACATTGTTTTGCATGGAAATTTGTTGTTTTATATAGGCCTGTAATTCTTAGGAATTACTCACTTAAATCTGTCCAAACAAGAGTCTAGTAGGCATCCCAGGTATGATAAAGTTTGAAACACAAAATCATAAGTTATAATATAATAAATAATTATAAAAAATAGGGGTTACCACTTCTGGCAGTGAAAATTAACCCCGAGCCACACTTGGGGTTACCACCAGGGTAGTTAAAAAGAAAAAAGAATTCACCAACATGAGAGTTTAGGGGCCTCTGGGACAACATCAGGTGTATCAACATTTGCATTCTAGGGTTCCAGAAGGAGAAGAGAGAGAGAGCAAGGAATCGAAAACCTATTTGAAAAAATAAGATGGAAAACTTCTCTAACCTGGCAAAGGTATTAGATATATAAACCCAGGAAGCACAGAGTCCCAAACAAGATGAACCCAAAAAGGCCAACACTAAGACACATCATAATTAAAATGCCAAAGGTTAAAGACAAAGAAAGAATCTTAAAAGCAGCAAGAGAAAAGCAGTTTGTTAACTACAAGGGAGCTCCCATAAGACTGTCAGCTTATTTCTCAACAGAAACTTTGCAGGCCAGAAGGGACTGACAAGAAATAGTCAAAGGATGAAAAGCAAGGATCTACAACCAAGGTTACTCTACCCAGCAAAACTATCAATTAGAATCAAAGGACAGATAAAGAGTTTCCCAGGCAAGGAAAAGCTAAAGGAATTCCTCACCACCAAATTAGTATTACAAAGAATCTTAGAGGTACTGCTTTAAGACAAACAAAAAAAATAAAAAATATGAATAATAAAATGACAAAAACTACATACCTATCAACAATTATTTTCAATATAAATGGATTAAATACTCTAATCAAAAGATAGAGTGGCTGAATAGATAAGAAAACAAGACCCTTACATATGCTGCCTACAAGAGACTTACTTCAGATCGAAAGATACATACAGACTCAAAGCAAAGGGATGGAAAAAGATATTTCATGAAAATGGAAAAGAACAAACAAACAAAAAAGCTGAAGTAGCAATACTTATATCAGACAAAATAGACTTTAAAACAAAGACTATAACAAGAGACAAAAAAGGACCTAGTAATCCCACTTCTGGGTAAGAAATACAAATTGGTAGTTATAAAATAGTCATGGGTATGTAAAGTAAAGCATAGGGAATATAATCAATAATATGGTAATAAGTATGTATAGTGCCAGGTGGATACTGCTGAAGAATGATGTACATCTGAAACTACCACATTTTGCTGTGTATAATGCACACCCACGTTTTGACCCAAACTTTCAGGGAAAAAATCTTTTGTTTTAATATTTTAATCCAAATATTTATTTGTCTACATTTGTATTGTAAAGGAATTTTAGCATTTATTTTTTAACATATGGTACAAGAAATTTTATGTACCAATAACAAATTTATAATATTTATACATAATAGAAGGCTAAGAACTCTTCATTGTTCCAAGTTCATCGTAAGTTCAACAAAACAGATTATCATATTCCATGGTATTATTTTGCATACAGATATCGTTATTGATTTCTAGAATTACACTTTTAATTCATAAGTATAAATAAAAGAATTAAAAATATTTACATAGATACAGAATTAGTACTACCTATATATAATGTACATCCTTATTTTTCCATCACAAATTTGGGCAAAAAAGTGTGCATTATACACAGCAAAATACAGTAATAAATATTGTATGTTAGTTATATTTTCATAAAAATGTTTTTTTAAAGTGGTGTATATATAAACACAATGGAATATTATTCAACCTTAACAAATTAAATCTTGTCATTTGTGACAACAGAGATGAACCTGGAGGACATTATGCCAAGTGAAGTGAGCCAGATACGGAAACACAAATACTCCATATTCTCATTTACATGTGGAATCTAAAAAAGTTGAACTCTTAGAAGCAGAGAATAGAATGGTGGTTACTGAAGGCTGCAGGGTAGGGAAAATGGGAAATTGTTGATCAAAGGGTACAAAGCTTCTGATATGCAGGAAGAACACATTCTGGGGGTCTAATGTACAATATGGTGACTATAGTCAACTATATTGTACAGTACACTTGAAATTTGCTAAGAGAGTAGATCTTAATTGTTCTCATACACACAAAAAAGGTAACTATGTGAAATGATGGATATGTTAATTAGCTTACTGTGTTAATCATTTCACAATGTATACATGCATCAAAAATTACATTGTACAATTTAAATATATACAACTTTTATTTGTGAATTATATCTCAGTAAGCCTGGAAGAAAAATAAGAATTAGGCAATTATTCTAGAGAAATAAGTAACCACCTTGTGATCAGTCTCTGTTTACCAGAGATGGATCTCTTGGAGGACAAGATTCGTAGCACTTCAACAATCAAACACAAACAGGCACTTTACATACCATACTAGGAAAAAAATCAGACTCTTCATTACCATGCCTATTAGTATGGAAAAGGTGAAAACATTTGATAGTGTCCTGTTTGGTGACAATGGGGAGATATAAGTGTGGTACTGAGAACAAATTACACTGTACTGGGAACAAAAATTAGAGAAAAATGATAGCATCTATCAGAATATAAACACCAAATTTGTTTGAACCATAAATTTCTCTTCTAGGGAATTATACTACAAATAAGCAAGTTTGTACACACACACATATATGCAAACATTCACACATACACACATATACAATCACACACCAGCATCCACACATATATACAGATACACACACACTCACACATGCATCTAGATGAATTTACTACATTGCAGGGTGTTTATTGCAGCGTGGTTGGTAATAGCAAAGAAAAAAATAAAGTGGAAACAAGCTAAACGTCAGTAATGCTGACTAGTTGAATAAACTATGGTGCATAAACACAATAAAGTAGAATACTAGTATCTAGTTTTTTGAAAAACGAAATAGCTTTACATATTGAAATACAAATTATATGTCCAAGATAGAAAATAAACTCTATGAGAGCAGGAATTTTGTCTGTTTTGATCACTCCTATATCACCAGGGTCTAGAACAGTATAGGGCACATATGTCCTCAATTCACATATGTCCTCAATAAGTAGTGTTGAATTGAAATAACTATGATATTCAGTAAAAACATATTGCAGAAAGGGCATGACTAAAAAAGGTAGCAATGAACAACACCTTGGCCAGGTGTTCAAAATTAGCATCACAAATGAGGCGCATATGAACACGTGTGCCTCTAGTTGTGATAGAAGAATACATCATTTGTGCAGTATTCCACCCAAGAATATGGAAAGAAAAAACAGACAAACCCCAAATGAGAAACAGTCTATGAAATTCTTTAAAAATGCCAGTGTTATAAATAATAAAGAGCCCCTGAAGAACTGTTCCAAATTAACAAGGACTAACGAGATGGAACAACTAGGTACAATACACGACCCTAAATTAGACCTGGTATTGAAGTGAGAAAAAATACTATATAGTGCATTGTTGGACCAATCATATAAAAGTTTTGCATCAATGACAAATTTATTTGACAAAGTTATATCGAAGTTGATAATATATGGTGCTTATGAATAACCTTATTCTTAGGAAACACACACTGAAATATTTAGGGGTTATTACAGAATGAATTACTATGTTTCCCCCAAATTCATATTTTAAATCCTAATGCCCAAAGTGACGGTATTTGGAGGTGGGGCCTTTGGGAGATGATTAGGTCATCAAGGTAGAGCTTTCATGAATGAGATTAGTGCCCTTAATATGAAGAGATCCCAGAGAGCTCCCTCACCCCTTCCACTATGTGAGGACACAGTGAGAAGAAAGATGATCGTTTATAGACCAGGAAGCAGATTCTCACCAGACACTGAATCTGCCTGTGTCTTGATATAGGATTTCCTAGTCTCCAGTACAGTGAGAAATAAATTTCTGTTGTTTATAAGCCACCTAGTCTATGGTATTCTGTTACAGAAGCCCAAATGGTCTAAGAAAAAAAATTAGTAAAAGGCCACAGTGTTTACAATTTACTTTCAGTTGGTTAGGGCAAAAATAATATTGATGGATGGAGGGGTGGATGGATGGATGGATGGGTGGATGGATGGACAGATGGATGAACAGATAGCTATAGAGAACAAATGATAAAGCAAATGGGGCAAAATGTCAATAGCAGTGAATCTGAGTAAAGAGTTCATTCTATAATTCCTGCAACTTTTTTGTAAGATTGATCTTTTTTTCCAAATAAAAACTTTTTAAAAAGATACA
>NW_017731440.1:2011277-2016407 GCF_001890085.2 Hipposideros armiger | reverse complement strand
CCAAATGTCTGGCAGTAAATACCAAAAATGTTCATGGCATTCACCTGTAGGGAATGGGAATAGAGGGCCTTTGGATGGGGTGGGTGTAGGATTGTTGACAGGGAGGGGTCTCTTAGCTTTCATTTAATGTCCTTTTATACTGACCTAATTTAACATGAATGTATGCGACCTTTGTAATAAGGCAAGCCTAATTAATTTTAAAGCAGTAGAGTGGAGTCATAGAAAGTATGTGGCTTTCAGAATCAGACAGGCCTTGACTGAAATCCCCTCAGTGCCCACTGTACTCAGGGTGTGGCCTTAACCAAGCTCTGTCACGAACTCACAGGGGAATGTTAGGCGGATCATTTTCACCTCCTTGGGTCTCTATAAAATGAGAACGCAACCACGATCTTTTCAAATCCATTTTTGCTGCAAAAGACACTTCGTTTCCCAGGCTATTATCTCCTTTAACAGGAAGAGTTCTAAATTTTATCATTCACATGAAGAAAAGATAATTTACCATTTTCTGCACCACTGACTATTACCGAATCTCCTAATACGACTTCAAATGGTTTTTATTTCTTTTCTTCTTATTGCATCTATATTAGCAGATGGACATAAGCTGAACCTACTGTGGTAATCATTTCAGTTTAAATGTAAATCAAATCATCATGCTATATGCCTTAAATTTACACAGTGACGTGTGTCCATTATTTCTCAATAAAACTGGGGGGGAAAAGAACCTAAAAATATTTTCTTTAATTAAATGTTTCTTAAACCTTTGGAGCTGAGGCCACATTGATTTGTAATAAGTTGGACTTCCCGAAAGTTGCACTGAGGGTATGATATTCTTTCTCTGCTCCTTGTCCTCCCCACCTTTCCCAGGGAACATTTCTCAGCCTTTTCTCTGTGAGTTTACCTAAAACCCTCTTGGGGCAGACATCAGAGTTCCGAACCCAGTAGGGCTTTGTTCTCAAGTCACTTTCCCCTTAGCGTTTAAACCTGTGCATTGCCGAAAGGAAATTTAATCCATATGCATCTGAGTAATTTACACTTAACACATCAAAATCTTCAGTTGTAATCGTCATTTGTTGTCACAGAATCCTCCAGAGCCTGTTTGAGGTCTTTTATGCTTAAGCAGTCTCAGTGTAGCTGTCATAAATGGACTCTGAACTCCAGAAGGATAGTTCTTTACCCTTACTATTCCTCACTCACATATTTGGTAGACCTTGCCAGACTTTCCCCTCCTTAGGTAAGAAAGTCTCTGTTCTAAGACACTTTTTATATTCTTTTTGTTGTATAATCAGGGTGTTAATAACTACTATTTGCCGGGCATTCACAATGACAGGCTCTGTACTGAGAACTTAGATGTATCTTCTTTAATCTTTACATTGAGATAAGCATAATTTCCCCCTACTTTTCCAGATTCAAAACTCTGAGAGATTAAGTAATTTGCCTAAAATCACCTATCTGATAAGAATCAAGGCATGACTAACTCCACACTTATAGCACTGCACTCTTTCTAAATTTAAATTAAAAACAAACAACAGGTGATGCTCCAATTTCCATAGCTAGAGGCTTTGTGAACAGGCCCTCTCACCCAGCTCCCTTAAAATCTTTACTCATCCCAGTTCAAATGTCACCTCTTCTCTGCTGTATTATACATCCTTCTTTGTCACACCGCAGTGTAATGCAATCATATTTTTTGTGTCCATTTTCTTTGAAGACTGTGAGCTTCTTGAGTTCAGGGTTATGTCTTTTTCATCTTTGTCTTCCCAGAACCCAACCCAGAGTAGACAATAGATGTCTGTCAAACTGGGTCCCTCCTAGATAAGGCTGAGATAGAAATGTCACTCATTGGTTCATTATCCATTCTAGGCACTGGAGATATGGCAAGTTAAAACAAGGAGATCACCTCCGCCATCCAACACCACTCAGGTTGGGGGCCTAATTCTCCACTCCCTGTTGACTGTATGTGTATATTCCCTTTGGAGCACAGATCAGTAGAGTATAACTCTACATTGAAGACAGTGTAATATAGTAGTCAAGTGAATGGACTATAGAATCAGTCCACCTGAATTTGGGCAACTTATTTAACCTGTTTCCACATGAATGGAATGAGGAAAATAAAGTTACTACCTGAGTGGGTGGTTGCAGAACGCAATTTATATTATAATATTAAATTAGAATAGTGCCTGAAACATAGAGTTCAATAAATATTAGCTATTATGATCATTCCCTTTATCAGCCAGCCCATTTGTTCCTTTTTTACTGCTAACCAACTTAATTAGCCATTATAAACTAAGAAATTTAGTGAAATTATCTAATATTGTTACCGGCCAAGAGAAGCCCCCCAAAGAATTATAAGTTTTCTTTCCTATAGAAATGTTAAGTATAGAAATGTTAAGTCTCCTCCCTAGTTTCTTAGTTCCTTAGCTCTTGGCTTTGATTACTTTTCTAACCAGTTTGTAAATCCTACACTAAAGATTGCTCCTAGCCTGAATCCTAAAGTTCTATCCCCCTGCTTCTTGATTGCTTTGTAAATCAGTTTCTGAATCCTAAACAATAGAAGTCTCCCACTCCTACTTCAGAGAACTACTTGTGGGCCTGTGACTTCCTAATATCCCCCCAGGCCAGTAAGTTGAATGCCAAACCCATTCTGGGCCCAGACAACTGACACCACCTGAGTAACAGGCTGAACGGGCAACAGGCTTCATGAGAGCTAACAGATTTAAATTAAAATCTATTTTTCCTCATTCAGGGACTTTGGGGATACAGAGGATACCCCAACAAGATTGCTGGTCACAACCAAAGAAGCCAACGTGGTCTTCCAGGCGGAGCTCAAGACCCCTTCCTCTCATCTGAGATCAGCTAGGGTGAGAGTTCCGTGAATCCCCCAATAGGCAGGGACAGCTCTATGCCCCTGGACAACTGTATGCCCCTGCCCAGCAGGAAGCAGATACAGAAGAAGAGACCTCCTGTCCCTCAGCTTCCCATAGAGATTTTATGGGGATCATGTCTCTCAAGGGAAAACTAGGCAGGTAGTTAGAAGCAGGCATTGGGTCTCTGTATTCCCGCATGTCCCACAAAGTGCACCACCAAGGGGACATCCCCTCTACACCCAAAACTCCCCATTGTATTGTAATTATCTACCCCTGTGGGAAAACAAATGGGTGCAACTAGATCAGACCAGCCACTCGCACACCTGCGCAGTACATCCTGTCAATCACAGGTGCCAATCAAGTGGTCCCACTCCCTTAGGGGAATAGCCCATTTCTAGAGAAGGGATAAAAACCCCAAGTCCTGGAAAGTTTGATCCCTTTTTTCCTTTTTGGACCCCCTGGTTTTTTGACCGCTTCTTTTTTGAGGCTCGCCTTTGCGCGTGGCCTGCTCCAAACTCTTTGGAATGTAATTTCTCTTCTAATAATGGCCCTTGAGCCATTCTCTACTGCTCGGGCCTACTTCTACTTCTTTGAAATGTACTATCTTTTCAAATAAACTACTTTTTCAGTGCTTTACTCTGGCGTCTCATTCAATTCCTTGCTCGAGTTGCCAAGGACCTGGATTTTGCGTCGAAAAGGGCCCACTTTCTGACAACAATATGATTATTTCACAAACATACTATCTTTATGAAAGGCTTTTATCCTGTATGGTGACGTAATGTATTAATGCTAACTAAAAATGCCTAGACCCAAAAGGTCTAGGATGTTGAGAAGTTTTATACAAAGCACAATTATTAATTGACTAGACACTCTCTCACTTCTGTAATTTCTCCCAACACAGATCTATTTCTTGTTTTCCACTTCTAAAATTTCTACTACTTAAATTCTACATTGTTATTTTTTTCCTTTCTTATTTCTTCTAAGTCTGCTTGTGTGACCCTGTGTAAACACAGAAATGTTGATGAGGCCAAGGTCACAAACGCACTCAGATGGTTCACTGTTTGATGGCTATAAAATATACCCTGAATCTTGGCCAATGTCACTAATGAAAATCATTTATCACAAGAGATGCCAGTGGGTAAGGATACCACCCTATGCTTTAAAAACCTTTGATATCTATTAAAATGTAATAACTTGGTAAATGGAAACTATTCACATGCAAAGCCATTCATTATAATGTTATTTTTAATTATTAAAATTTTGAAAAGAGTAAATGTTCAATAAGAGGAGAATGGTCTAATAAACTTTATAGTTGTGAAATAGATTTTAAATGATGGTCTGCAAAGATTTTTAAGTGACAGTACAATATAATAACTTTTAAAAGCAGAATACAGAAATGCATTAATTACATTACATTATGCATTAAATATGTTTATACAAACACCCATATATGTAAAGAAAAAGCAAAACAAGAAAATGCGCTAAAATGTTAACAGTGGTTAACATTTGTATTTTCTCTTTATTATTAATAGTATCAGTTTTTAATTTCACTGGCTATTTTAAATGTCTTCTGTGAATTGCTTCACATTTCAGTTTCCTCATCTGTAAATGGGACAATGAGAATATCTGTTTCACAAGTATTATACATAAACATAAAAATAATTGACAAAATTTAAAAGCAATGTTTATATTAAACTATTGGAACACAACATAACTTTAGTATATGTATGGAATACAGCAGTTAGAACTGGAAAATTTACTTTTATAAATTTTGTTTGTTTAAAAAGTGTAAAAAAATGTAATACACATATGGCTCTTTCTTCTAGGACTTTGCCCAGCTCCCTAGGATTTCCTTCTCCTTTACCTGCCCTACCTAGGGCACTGTTACCACTGGGAAGACTGGGGAAATGTTAAGAAGAGTGGTAGTTTAAGGCAGGAGATAGAAAAGGGATCAAATAAAAAATTCAGAACTGGAAGCCATCATTTTAGCCAAATAATGGAGAGTAAAGCCAAACTCTGAAAGCATAGGGAAGAGATTTAGAATCATTCACACATCAAATAAAATAATGAACATTTCTGAGTACTGGACATCAAATCAGCAATGACTTTAGACCAGCGGTTCTCAACCTTCCTAATGCCGTGATCCCTTAATACAGTTCCTCATGTTGTGGTAACCCCCAACCATAAAATTATTTTCGTTGCTACTCTATAACTGTAATTTTGCTACTGTTATGAATCATAATGTAAATATCTTTTTGTTTTCCAATGG
>NW_017731440.1:2003136-2008867 GCF_001890085.2 Hipposideros armiger | reverse complement strand
ACTCTCGGCAGCCCACCTCCAGGTTGAGCTGTTGTTCACCATCTTAGCTATAGAGGGTGCAGCATTACTGGCCCTCATGTGGGATCCGAACTGGGGCCCTGCTGCTCAGAGCTGGTGTCCCAAGCCAACTCTTAACCAACGCACGCACCACTCTGCCAGTCCTCCTTTACTCCTCTTTAATTTATCATCTCACTAAATGTACTCATCTCTTTGAAAATAAGAGGAGACATCTAAGTATATTCATTGTGTTTATTTATTTTTTTAGAACTCATCCCACTTTGCAAAAGCAGAGTTTGGGTCACATTTTCCTGACCTGTAAATTGAGAAGTTTCAAGCCATTGATCCCCATAAATTCACAGCTTTGTAGATCACAACATATCATGTGAATGGGGAGAGCTTAATAAATGCTTCAGACTGAAACACATATAAAGATTATGATGGTGTGAATGATTCTCTCTTGCTTTGTGGGGGTGGGGCGGGGGTGGGAAGACGCCATTACAACTAACTCTGCTTCGATTATGCAATAAATCTTTGGTCAAACAGAAAAAGGAAGGGCCAAAGAAGGGAGAAAGAAAGAGAGGGAGAAAGGGAAGACAAGACAGAGGGAGGAAGGGAGGGAGAAAACCATTTGGTATCTAAAAATATAGGTGTCAGATTTGTGATATTCCCTAATTTCCAGGGAAATCTGATCTGTTGTTGGTCACTAGAATGTGAAATACAAAGCCAAGAAACATAAAGGCAATTTTTGCTTTTTAGAAAAAAACTTTTTTTTTAAAGATTTTATTGGGGAATTGGGGGAGGGCAACAGCATTGGGGAACTGAGAAGGGGGAACAGAAATTGCTGTTCTTTTGTTCTTCAGTCTAGTTGTGGAGGATGTCACTTCACTGGCCCATGTTGGTATTATCATTGCTCTCTTCCCAGGTGAGGCAATCGCTCACCGGCCATTGGACAGCACTCATGGTGGCTGACGGCAGCTCATGATAGCTCACGCCAGCTGCAGCCTACGCCGTCACCAGCGACTCACAGCAGCCCAGCTCCAGGTTGAGCTGTTGTCACCATGTTAGCTGTAGAGGGTACAGCATCACTGGCCCTCATGTGGGATCCGAACTGGGGCCCTGCTGCTCAGAGCTGGCGTCCCAAGCCAACTCTTAGCCAACGTGCTACTTGGCTGGAAAAAAATCTTTTTATCTTTACCTATCATAAAGGGTGATTGCGAAAGTAAATGATGTCGTACAATCAGGAGACTTATGTGCTAGCCTTAGCTCTACTTCTAATTAACTGCCCAAGAGCAAGCGAATCACTTGATTTTTATAAGCCTGCATTTTGTCATGTTCCTGAGGCGTCTCTCAGAATGGGAAATAACGGTAGAGGTTGTACTTCAGTCCTTCACAGCTTTTCACATTGCAAAACCGCCGTATAGTTGACTACTTTTTTTTTTATTGATTATCTGAGGTCTTTATGAAAGAAAATAAAAACAGAAATTTAATAAATATTTTTCCAGGAAGATTTCTCACAGAGATGTGAAAATCATTAACATTGCATGTCTAAAGCCAAAATAGCTTACTGAAATCTATATAATGAAAGTAAACTATTACAGATTATTTAAAATATTTTATGAGTATGTTTATAACATCATAGTATTCCAAGAACTAGAGCTTCTGACTTTAAGTTGACCTTTGCTTTTTATGAAGAACGTTTCAATACTTGTGGAAAAAAAATCTGTATAATTTCTGTAAAACAATAGTTTGTGAACACTACTTCAGACTTTCTAACCATACTCTAGGGAATCCAGAAGCTCATTTCCTGTGAACTTCTCTTACTTATGTTTTATGTTAAGAGGCTATATTGGTTTGCAAAGGCATTAGTTAGCCAGAAAATTAGTCCCTTGAGAACTTGTTTCATTATTAAATGCAAAATAAGATACTAAATAGCAGGATGAAGGCAACTTTCACATTTACCAAAATTACCGAAAAGGCTTACACAGAACAGGTGATTATCATTGGATTCTGGAGTATTCTGCACATCCAATTGAAACAAGGCATAGATAGGCTCTTCTAAATACAAAGGACTCTTCATTTTTTATTTTTCAGAACCAAAAACACAACATGTACAGACAGAAGTTATGATAAATATATACAGAAGGCACTGCCTGCTTGGGTTGGAAAATGCAGGAGAAGAGAACCAAGATGGCACAGTAGATAAATGCTGTGTTTGCCTCATCCCGTGAACACATCAAAATCACAACTAAATTATAGGTCAGCCTGAGAACCGTCTGAAGTCTAGCTGAACAGAAGTTTTATAACTAAGGATATGAAGAAGAAGCCACTCTGAGGCTGGTAGAAGGGGCAGAGACACAAAATAGGCAGTTGAAAATCAGGAGAGATATCTCGGCCACAGAAGTTCCCCACGAAGGAGCAACAGGTTGCAGTCCCCCACACCAGGCTTCCCAGCCTGGAGTACTGGTGCCTGGAAGAGGAGCTCCCACAATTTCTGGCTGTGATAAACAGTGGGTATTCTGACCATCCAGGTGGGACGGAAAGCTGCAGGAAACCCAGACATCCTCTTAAAGGGCCCGAACAGGCACCCAACCTGAGCTCTGGTAGAGGGGCGGTGACTCTGGGGTTGTTGGAGACATATGGGGAGAGACTGAGTTGTGTAACCTCTGGGCAAGAACTGGAGGGACAGTCCCCATTTTCCCTGTGTGGGGACCTTCTCCTGTTCAGTCTGTGGGCCGGCGCCATTTTTCCTGTGTTGATCCCGCTCCCCCAACCCCAGACAGGCCAAATCTGAATCTGATTGGCCTGGTGAGCTCTGCTGCTCCATCCTGCTGACTCACTGAGACCCTGCCTCACCCAACTTACCCACAGCTGGGGGCTTTATCAGTGGCTGAACATTATGGGAGCCAGCAGGTGGCCACAGGCCTCTGAGAGTCCTGGCTTTTTGCAGAGCTACCTCAAAACCAGTACTTGTGGTAGCCATCCTAGGTTCACAGTGTGGCCTCTCTCTTGTGCCTCCAGGTACAGCACAGGCAGCAACCAAACATGGATCACTTTGTAGCTTCTACAAGGTACTCCCCAGCAAATCACAAGCAATAGCTGACCTAGGCCATGATTGGAGACCCTCCCAAGAGGCCCCAGAACCAACGTACTTGGAGGTTGGCTTCAGACCACAGCAGAGNCATAAAATTATTTTCGTTGCTACTCTATAACTGTAATTTTGCTACTGTTATGAATCATAATGTAAATATCTTTTTGTTTTCCAATGGTCTTAGGCAACCCCTGTGAAAGGGTTGTTCGACCCCCAAAAGGGTCACGACCCACAGGTTTGAGAACCGCTGCTTTAGACAGAGGTGGCCTGACTGAAAAAGTGCAAGGTGAAAGGGCTAAACGGAATGGGGTGTCCAATCCTGATACCAAACAGAAGCCCAACGTGTCTCAGGGGGTCAGAGGTTTGGGCCTTTTCTCTTAGGGCCAAATCGCCACAATGCAAACCTCAGGGAAAATGCCTTTTTGCATGTTTCCCATCTCAGACTGCACTTTTTAATTTTATTTTTAATTTTAAAAAAGAAAGAGGCAAGTCAGTATGGGGATAAGTCAAGGCTATCCATTCTAAAAGGAAAATCCTGATGTCCTGAGTTATTAAAATGAAGACACCAAATGATCTCAAGTGTAACACAAAGTACGTATCATAGAGACATAAAGGTCTATCAGTAGAATAGAACAGAATTAATAGAATTCTATTACTAAATTCAGAAAATGGTAAATTATGATGAAGTTCCACTTCATTACAAATCCAAAATACTCTAAGACATTAGCTTACTAATGCTGTCTTACCACATGTATGTTATTAGTACTACATACTAAAACAATAATCAGGTTGTGTCCCCCAGTAGCATTAGCACAGACACTTGCAATTTCAGGTCTAGATATTCAAAGTACAAAGTAGACAATATTAAAGAATTGATTCAGAAATGTACTCCAGAAATAAAACAAATGTCCTTAGCTAAATAGCTTCTAACTTTTCTTTTCAAAAAAAGTAGTTATCAGGGTCAATATTCATATTTTTATTTATCAAATACATGTAGTGCTTACTAAGTGCTAGATACTATTCCAGGAATTTTGTACAATTCATATAATAGCCTCATAATGTAAGTATTATTATTGTTATCATCCCCATTCACTGAGAAAAAAACTGAAGCAATGAGAGATTTAGGTTTTTGAGATGTGCCCAAGAACTCAAAGCTAATAACTGAAGTTTCCAGGATTCAAACCCAGCTGTTCCCACTCCTATAACTATTGTACGCATTTGTATATACTTAGCAAGAACACAGAGGAAGTCTGAGAACCATGGAGAAAAGGAAATATGTGAGAATCAGTTGTGGATCCTAGTAAAAGTGGAAATGGGTGTTTCCCTGGGAAAGCCCACATTCATACCTATTGTCTCAGTGTCATTATGAATAGTAACGCTTGTAACTCTCAAGAGTGTCCAAGTTTGGGCAATAAATGATAGAGTCAACCTGTTAGAAAGGCTCTATTCTACTACAATGAGAGAGCCTCTTAAGCTTCATTATCCATAATTTCAGTACATGTAAAATGGGAATGCTAATGTTTGCTCTCTTTCTGCTTCCTAAGATAATATTATTGTTGCATTATGCAGAAGAATATAAATGTAAAATATTTTGAAATGTTACGAATCTCAGATAGCTGTAGGTAGGAAACTTCTATAACTGCTGAACTGCCAACATGTGCAGTGTATGAAGGTAGACGCTTTACAGTTGTTAATGGACTCATTGCCCATGAGTGCATAATGCTTTTTTTATTCTCACAAAACAAACATCTGTCATAGAAACCTTGGTGTCAGGATAGACTACAAACAAATAAATCATGAAATCACTCTTAACCATTTTTACTAAACCAGGAACTATGTCAAGGAACTTGGGGAAAAAATCTGCTAATTTCATTATATAACATCCACTTTATGGTTGACTCATTATTTCCACATAAGCAAGAAAAATGAGCAGAATTTTTTAAAATGTGCAGCTTTGCTGTTAAAAATACAGTTTAAAAGGCTAATACTGCTGTTATTCCTCAGATAGAAAAGCTGTAGATTCATTTTACAAAAGAGAAAGTATACTGAGAACTTGCTGCTATAGCGATGAATCATAATTCAGAAAAGCACCTACATAAATTCAGAAAATCACCTACGTATAGGGAATAAAAAAGTATGAGCTCTGTTGCACGTGCACGTGTGTGTGTGTGAATCCCTTTGTGTTCTCACTGTTTGGTCTAGAAATTCATGATAATAAAAGGAAGAACATCTAAAATGGATAAAGATGTTATATCTTCAGTGTTCAACATTTTGTTCCCTATCTCCATCCATTCACTACCCCCGCAATCTAATTTCTGACATATTGACCATTTTATCACATCTATCACTTCCTTTACTCCTTTTTTTTTATTATTTTATTGGGGAATCAGGGAAGGGGAACAGACAAGTTGCTGTCCTTTTGTTCTTCACTCTAGTTGTGGAGGATGTTGCTTCACTGGCTCATGTTGGTATTATCATTACATTCTTACCGGGTGAGGCAGTGGCTCGCCGGCCATTGGACAGCCGCTCACGGAGGCTCATGGCAGCTCATGAAAGCTCACGCCAGCTGCCGGCCAGCCCCACTGCAGCCTACGCCGTCATCCGCGACTCTCGGCAGCCCACCTCCAGGTTGAGCTGTTGTTC
>NW_017731440.1:1998532-1999721 GCF_001890085.2 Hipposideros armiger | reverse complement strand
TGGTCTCAACAGGCACCAGAGCCTGCTGGGATAAATTCTGCTGCATGGTGTAAGCCCTCGCACAGCAGCCCAGAAGCTATGGATGTGCCAAACCCCACAGCCAGTAGCCTGAGGGTCAATATCACCCACTGACATGCCAACAGCAATCAAGGTTCAACTATAACAGGAGGGCACCCACAACCCATACAAGGGACACTCCTGGGACACCCAGCTCAGGAGACCAGGGAGACTGTGCTACTAGGCCCCACAGGATATTTACTACATAAGCCAACCCAGCAAGACTGGGAGACATAGTAGCCCTACCTAATACATAGAAACAAAGGAATCACCAGCAGACTAGATGAAGCAGAGGATCAAATCAACAGTTTGGATGACAAGGTGTCAGAAAACACCCAATTGGAACAGCAAAAAGAAAAAAACAACCCAAAAAAATGAGAAGAGTTTAAGAGACCTCTGGGATAACATCAAGCATAACAACATTTGCATTATAGGGGTACCAGAAGGAGAAGAAAGAAAACAAGGGATTAAGAATCTATTTGAAGAAATAATGACTGAAAACTTTCCTAAGCTGGTGAAGGAAATAGACATACAAGCCCAGGGAGCACAGACAGTCCTCCCAAAAATGAACCCAAACAGGCTCCACACCAAGGCACATTATAATTAAAATGGCAAAAGTTAAAGACAAAGAGAGAACCCTGAAAGCAGCAAAAGAAAAGCAGTTAGTAACCTACAAGGGAGCTCCAATAAGACTATCAGTCAGAAGGCATTGGCACAAAATATTCAACATGATGCAAAGCAAGGACCTACAACCAAGGAAACTCTAGCCAGCAAGGTTATCATTTAAAATCAAAGGACAGATACAGAGCTTCCCAGACAAGAAAAAAGCTAAAGGAGTTCATCACCCCCAAACCAGTATTACAAGGAATCTTAGAGGGATTGCTTCAAGATGGAAAAAGAAAGAAAAAATAAGGAGTAATAAAATGGCAATAACTATATATCTATCAACAATTGCTTTAAATGTAAATGGTTAAATGCTCCAATCAAAAACATAGGGTGGCTGAATGGATAAGTAAATGAATCCCTTACATATGCTGCCTACGAGAGACTCACTTCAGATTGAAAGACACACAGTTTGAGAGTAAAGGAATGGAAGAAGTTATTTCATGAAAATGGAAACAAAACCAAACAA
>NW_017731440.1:1983877-1997337 GCF_001890085.2 Hipposideros armiger | reverse complement strand
AAGGAAGAAAGAAAGAAAGAAAGAAAGAAAGAAAGAAAGAAAGAAAGAAAGAAAGAAAGAAAGAAAGAAAGAAAGAAAGAAAGAAAGAAAGACAGCAAGAGAAAAATGCAGGAGAAACCCAATGGGGATGGGGTCACTCTGAATCCATTTCTCTCCAGGTCAGCCCCTGTGCTGAGCCAGGGTCAACTCCATCCACACAACCTCCCTAGCACCACGATTCAGTTATATAAAGAACCCCGCCACATAGTTCTCAATCATTGTCAGTTAAATCCATGGCAATGAAAATATTTCACACCCGAAAAACTCTTTATCAATAGTTGATAATTCACACAATGGAGCAACAGCCTGTTTGAACCAACACTTACCATACATGTTACTTGCTTTTTAAGAGACTATAAACTATTGGAAAAGCTTAGTTTCCTATTTTATGCCAATCTTCACTATGTAATTCCAAAAAACAAAACTGTTCATTTTTCGAACAAGTCACTAACATACTAAGCCAGGGCATGCACAGTGTAGTGGGAAGATATCCAGCTCAGGAATAAGGAGATAACAAATTCTGGACCTGGCTCTGACTTTGAAATCTTTGAAAAATTACTTCTCTCTCTAACCCTCAGTGTTTTAATCTATTAATTAAGGAAGTTAGGCTTAATGGAAGTTTTCCAAACTTTTGTTACAATAACAGAACTCTTTGCTGCAACAAAATTTACTAATGAACCCAGCCTGTTAAAATGATGAGTGAACCTGCTCTGGTTAAAAAGAGTGTAGGAAACCCAAGCTACCCCCCAATTCAGATTACGAACCACTAAGCTTTAGAATCTCTAAGGTCCCTTCTGTGACTCCATGGGAATGACAAAGAAAATAAATAAAGTAGGTGTTAGTTTTCAAAAACTGATCGTGAGTTGTCTGGGGCTCTGGAAAAGAGTTTAAGGGAAAGATAGAGCGAAGGAATGGATGGCCATCTCTCAGTGGTTCTAGATTCTGGCTACTGGAGGCCTTGTTTTAGAGAACCCCTTTTCTCTTGCTATCACTCACTTCTGGTTTGAAAAGCCAAAGCAGTCAAATAGTGGAGTTAATTAGAAAGAATAATTTTCTTGAAATGAATGTCAGATTCTTACATGTATCAATTCACTCTCCTCGAAAACCAAATTATGTTTAAGGTATAGGTTGCCTCCTGTATATTTTTCTCTTACATATAATTCTATGTCAAACATCCCTTAGAAAAACAACTAATTATAATTTTATTCAAAGACAAAATCCAAACTAAAACAATATTAAGTCTGTTATTAAGAGGCAGTTTGAGACAATATTAAGCTGAATTTGCAGACAGCAAATTCCTACTATTTGGCATTCAGGAAAGATTTTTTTTAATGGAAAACTCGTATACTTGATGAGCTGAAATTTGAAACAAACTTGAGGACAAATATGGCAGTAGAAGAATAAATTCATTTCGTTCATTCATTTAACAAATATTATTTGAGCACCAACAATGAGCTGGGTAATATTCTAGGTGTTGGAAATACAGCTGTGAACAATACAGACAGAAATCCCTGCCTTTATAAAGCTTATAATATTCTCATTTTGTTTCCTTTATTTTCTTTCTTTCCCTTCTCTCTCTCCTCCTCCTCCTCCTCCACCACCACCACCACCACCACCACCACCACCTCCTATCCCTTTTTTTCTCTTTCTGTCTCCTTCCCTCCCTGCCTTCCCTACACTTCACCTTTTCCAGGAAGAATTAAAGGTGGTAAGGGCAATATACTTCATGGAATCAGAAGATTAACCAAAAGTTTGAGGCCCAGAGAAATAACTACAGGTTCCTTTGTAGGGCACAGACCACTGGTGAACACTAGCTATTTAAGCTATTAGCATTGTCATTAGTACAGAATAAGGGAGTGGAAGCAATAAGCAAAGAAGAAGAAGAATGAAGGGGGAGAAAGAAAAGGGGAGAGGAAATAAAGAAAATCAGAAATTGGAATTAGAGACAATCACAATTGTCAGAAACTGCTTTGATAGAGACCAGTAATTACCCTCCAATATTCATTCTCCTCTTCCTTCCTTTTGGTAATAGAACAAACCCACCCACCATTACTACTTACTTTCAGTGGGACACATAATTGACTATCCCCAAATACACTTCCCAGACTCCTTTCCAGCTAGTGTGGCCATATGACTGAGTTCCAGCCAATGAGGTGTGAAAGGAAGTGACATAAGCAATTTCAGGTCATATCTTTATGAAGAAAGTTGCTTCCCACCCCTACTTATGACCCTACCACTGCGAATTCAGGCTGGGACAAGGACACAGTGGTGGTAATCCAGGTTTTACTACACATGTGGGGATCATATTCTAGGAAAATCAGGGAAAAATAAAAGTAAACTATATTCCTTGATCTTATAAAACAGAAACACCTATATGCCTTCTTTTTTTTTTTTGAGTCACTATATTTTAGAGTCTCTTTGTTACAGCAGCTTAGATTGCACTCTAATTAACATAACTTCCTTCTACCTTATTACTGATTAAAAAATGGAAACAAAAATATAGACATAGATGCAAAGAGACAGTACCCAATAAGTGCCTCTGTTTGATGCTGTGAGGGCTAAAATCCCCAGGGAACCTTAACTATAGCTCAGTTCTTAGTGTGAAGTCACTCTAAGAAAGCTTCATAAAGTGATGCTGAGGGTTTCCACACACACTTCAGGTAGGTCAGATTTCAACCAGCCAAAAGAAATTTCTGCAGGAGGCTGAAATCATTCTCCTATGTTAGTTATGGCTGCCTACTAGCTGCCTAATACACGGAGCTTAAAAATACACCTTTTTGTCCTATCACACAAACATCTCTACCTTACTGTTTGTTGAAAGGGATGGAATTAAGTATTTCTAGTCTCTACCCTTCAATACCATTTCTCATAACAATAAAATAGAGAGTGACACAGTAGGCCACAAAGATTGTGTATACAAACTGGGCAAATACAGACACATAATACAGAATACATGTAGGTACAATTATATTTTACTTTATCACTATTATTGCCTTCTTTTCTCTAGTAATTTGGAAAATACCATGTATAAGTATTAAAACTTATGTTTTGAACTAATAATGCTAATTGTTTCTCTTCCATTCATTATATCTTATAACTGTTTGATATTTGCTACTAAGTATTGAGAGCTATTTTGGGGTCTAACATGAAAAAATACTTATATATTTTAATAATCCAGGTAATTAAGCATCAAAAGTGGTAGAAAAATAAGTTAAACATGGTGATGTAATAAAAATGTTTAGCATGTCTTGACATTCCATTTTTCTTCAGGCTTTTAATTGTTTGCTTTTCCTCCTACATACCATAATAAAACATAGAGTTACAATCAACGTGTGATGACAAATGGTCTCAGGGTTGGGTTTGCATTCTTCTAAATATATTGGCATTTGTAAGCTGGAAAAGATAGATGTAATCAACCACCCTCAGACAAAAGTAGGATGACTATTCTGGCAAAATGTTCAAACCACATTAAACCCTAATTTGAAATGATGTTTGAAAGAAAGCAATGCAACTAGGACCAATTTATTTGTACAGCAACTAAAAACTGAACTTACTAGACATATTTAAGAGATGGAAACAATTAAATGCATTTGTTTTCTAAATAGACCAAATATATTAGAAACTTCGAGGGTAAAAAAAAAAAAATCCAATTTTACCGGACACTATTATTTGTTGCTGTGCAATACTTAAATCATTTTCTTTAATGGCCCTCTGAGGTTGTTCTAATAAAACATGCTATTTTTAAGAGTGAGTAAACAATCTGTTTAATTTCACATTATCAATATATCATAGAGTTTCATTCTAATTAGCAGCATATGGGAGGAAGTAGCTTTGAGGAAGGGTGGGACAACTTAAACAGAATGTCATTTTCTTGGGGAGGGGTTATTGTTGGTTTTCATTTTTGCTTTTCCCAAAAGATAAATCTTGATGCTTTCTCCTTTGTATTGAAATCAAGTTTCTATGGTATTCTAGTAAAATTATGTCATGCGATTTCTTTTGGGTACATATCTAGACACAATAGGCACTTCGGCTGAAGATAACAATTGTTGTGGTTCCAAAGAGACAAAAATAATGACATTTCTAGCCAGAATAATATCCTGCCCCAAATGCAGGATGGCCAGATACCAGCATATCATAAAGTCTTTGGCTAATATATGTACCCCGACCACTCAGTGAAGGGGAGTTTAAGACCAAGTGCCCTAGACTCTCTGGCATCTTCTCCCTTAGGCTATATCTGGACAAGCCTAGCTAAGTGAGGTGGCTCTTTACACACCATAATGGAGCACAGGTCCAGGAGGGCAGCGCTGCCAAAGCCCCACTGAAGTTTGCCAAGAATTGATGCCATAGAGTATTGAAATCAGGACAGGCCCCTTCTCAGTTCTCCTCCTCCACAACTAGTTTGTAGAATAGTCTGATGAACCTATGAGAATAAACATCAAGAGGAATGTTTTTTCCCATAAGGATCACACATCACTAGCTAAAGTACCTAAGGCCTGCCCCAGCATGGAAGACCCGGAAAGGATGAGTAGGAAAGAAAGAAAACTAGATAATTCTTTAATTTCATGACTGCATCTCAGTACTACTATAAGTACTCAAATGGCTTATTTACTTTATGTAGAAATACTGACAATTCAAGTGCACAGCATTTTCCTAACACCAGTTGTTCCTCCTAGAAATCCGTCTAGGGCTAGGAGAGTATTTGACTTTGATACCTTGTGTATTCAAGCTGCTGACAAACAAGTTAAGGAGAACCTATCCTGCTCAGCATTCAGCCTCAACATATTTAAGAGGTTAAAATACTGGTGAGACGACTAAAGCATGACTGAAACATCAAGTCTAATGAATTGTTTCATTCTATAGCAGTATAAGATTTTACATCTAGCAAGTCTAAGGCACGTTCTAATTGAGCTAAAAAGCAATGAATGATTCAGATAGTAGAACTGTAATTATTCAGCTCTTTAACTAAAATACTTAAAGATCTCAAGTATTTCTTCTACTTGAAAAGTACATTAAGCATTAACATATAAAAATATGTGTAATAAAAATACATTTAGGCTTATTTATGTAAAATAGAACTTGTCCAGAATAACAATTCTAGAGCATAAAGGATAAGAAAGTTGAAAAAGATTTTTTAAGGAAGAGCTCTTGAAGAAAAGTTCAAATTATTCAGCAAGGACAGTCATAAAACTTAAATCAACCAGCAAATGTTAACTGAGATACTGTTTTAAGTACCATGGCACATAGCATACAACCTCTCACTTCCACCCACTTCACAGGGTGAGCTTGGTACTGAATGTATAGACCTATGTCCTACCTAGAATAGCTAATATTTAAGTAGCTAGTCTTTATTAGAGTTTTGCGAGTTGTAAGAGCTGCCTTACCATGCCTATACATTTTCCGTGTATGTCTTACAACATACAAGATACACTGTTACTAAAGGCATATGTTACGTACTGTAACTTCAACAGTACATTTTAAGCCCTTAGACATGCTATTGGAAGCCCTTACTAGGCAGACCTTTCCAAGCTAACCAGAACATATCCTTTTAATAAAAAATAATAGCTATGTTCTCATTTTCAAAGTTTGCGATTAAAACCTACAGTGAAAGAATCCAGCTGAGAAGAAATTTCCTTTTGGTTCAAAAAAAAAATAATGTCATTAAATTTATCGGAACAATATGAAATGAAGATGTTGTTGTTGGGTCCTTCCCTTATAATGGAAACCAAATAGGCTTGCTGGCTTTGTTAAGTCCATAAATTATTCGTCACATAATATTTCAACAATAATTTTAAACATAAAAATTAAGGTACAAAACAAAATCCCACTATCAATGATAATCAAACTAAACAATTACACATCTTTTTTCTGTGTGATTTAACTGCCCAGATTTCAAAGAAAACCACATAAGCTCACATGTTAAAATATTGCTTTTACATATTTTAATCATGACAGGACAGCGTTTCAAAACATAACATAGTATTGGGTGCCATTCCAACAGCCGTTTCACATCCTTTGACATGGCAGTTTTGTTTGCTAATCTTGGCTTATACTTTTAAAAACAACTTACGACAACTTTACATGGTAGCATTCTACTTTTCTCGTAGTTTATAACCTAAAAATTACACTCTTAAATTGCTTTTGATATTGACAAAGGGCACTGTTGCTGATTTTATTTTTTAACATGGAGCTGCAAGGTACATGAATCATCCTTTTGAAACTTGGAATGCAGGCAAAACAGTGGATGTGAAGGAAGACTAAGTAAATAATTCCTCTCATCATCTACACTTTTTTTCAGGGCATCAGCCCTGGAAAAAGTCATTTTCTCTGCAGTAGCTTATGGCCTTCCCCCCTGACCCCCCGCAAAAAAAAAAAGAAATGGTGACAAATTTATTCCCAGAGAGCAGTTTATTTACCATAAGATATGGCTCAGTGAAGTGTTTTGTGTTCTGGAAATGTAAAGTTAATTCTTCCTGTCAGAGCCTTAGGAAAACAGGCACATTGTAAACATACTTTCGCATTTTAGAGCTGGCCCTCCTTTTATTTCAGAAGAGAATTGTTACTATGTGTCCCATAAATCTGCTTTCTTAGATGTGCAGAAATGAGAATAAGTAACTGAATAGTATCTTTGTATGACAGATCTCATATAACATATATTAACGCATGCTTTCCTTCTCCATATGGGATCACAAAGGGGAGTGAGGGTACGAAATTAAATCCCTAGAGATGAAATTGCATTTAGCTACAGTGATGCTTCTTTATGAAGAACTTGATGCTCCTTCAAATAGTGTCAAGTCAGAGCCAAGGCTCAATACTGCCATCTCCTTCTTAAATGGTGAAATACAAGATCATTCTTGGGATAAAAATACAGGAAAACAAAGCAAAAAGAAGTAGCTATTGGACACATAAAATTCCCCAAACACATCATTTTTATGTTTGTCATTTTGGAAGGAAAGTCTAATCACTAAAGATAGTATATATGCTCTATTAAATTAACAAATATTTTAAACTATAATACAAAATGACTAATTTTTTTTGTAGCTTGCCCCCTCCCAAATAAGACAAAATATACAGCTAACTTATTCATTCTATTATTGATAATAGTCCAACTTATTTTTCTTAATTGGAAGATATTTAAGGATTAAAGCGACGACTAAGGCGGTCAATAATGTCAGCCTTAAATTTAGGCCGAGTCATTCACTGAACTATATTGTAGGGCTCTCTTATTCATTCTCTGATCTAATAGTTTCCTTACCCAGTAATCCATACCTGAAAATCCACCATTAAAATGCTTTCTTTAACTTAAACCTTTGAGCTCTATTAAAATGCAAATATCTCACTGAGAGGTAAATTTGTGATGTATTATCAACTATGTTGATCCTATTGTGTATTGCTCTTCAGTAGGATGGCAGTAAGTAAATTCCTGGAAAGTGCCTTTTCTCCACCGTATCAATCCTGATAAATTATATGATTATCCTAGTGTTAGTTCCTTCTTTTTTTTTTTTTAAAGCTGAGCCATCCTGCCACCTGTTGGCAGCTCAGCAGCTGCTCAGCAGCTGCTCAGCTCAGGCCGGGAATCGAACTGCTGTTGTTCAGAGCTCAAACTCTTGAGTGAGCTCTTAACCAACTGAGCCACTCGGCCAGCCCTTGTTAGTTCCTTCTTAAGGATAAGATTTAGCAGAAGAGAGGAGACAGGGGGCCTCTAGTATAGTGGGTGATGAGTAAGTAGAATGGGAAGGCTGAGTTGAAGAGTGCTTCTCAGGGAATCATTTAGGTATCACATTTGTAGGGGGTAAAACCCACGTGGTATGAAATGCAACACAATCTCAACTGCCAATGGTAAAAATATGAATTTCACTAAAATAAAGGTCAAAGCGCTAGGTTTGTTTTATCACTAACTTCTTGAGCAGTTTTTCTTTTTAAAAAGAACCAAAATGCTAATTTGGAATCTCTCGTTCCCCAACCAAATAGATGACTACATTCTCATATCCAAAGCGGAGAGGGATGCACTCAGAATCAGCCGGAGGGAATCAAGAGGCTCGGGGAGGCATGGTTCCACCATATGCATTCTCACCCCATTTAGCAAAATACCTTTTCTCCCCCTGGTATATTGAGATCTGCAAGAGAAGCCTAGAAGGAACAAGGAAAGTTACCTTCTGTTAGCTGTTGAACAGGTTACTCATTGACAGAACAGCTCTATTGCCCTGGCTGGTACACAAAAAGCCCACATCCTTAAAGGTGGGCTCAAAATCAAGAAAGGCCACTGACCTACAGGGGAAGAGAGTACGTGCTCATTCTTGCTGAAGCAGTCATCAAGGACCAATGCTCTTCCAACACGAGTGGTCAAAAGAGATGCAGGGCTCAGACTTTAGAAACAGAAAACAAGATAGGAACATTTCTGTGAATCTATCAAATGCAGAACACACTGCATAGAAGCTACAATAATTATATTAAAATTTAACCACAGAAGTGTAATAGTATGATAACATTCCTATACCTTCTAAATTCAATAACTCAAACCTTAAGTTTTTCTTAAAGTGAACTGACTATGAAATGAGTCAGACTGAAGAGAAGTTTCCCTTCCTCTAATAACTAGGAATTTTTATAGAAAAGTTACTGGAGCAAATTATCTCCTCACCTACCAACTCCAAGTTAACCTAATCTGTGTTTCAAACATTTGGGCTTTAGACTTTTTAACAAGAAGTATATATTTCACATGCATTTAATGTCACTTGAAAGAATATTTTTCAAAGTTATAAAATGTATAACAAAAAGCAAAAAATGACAAACGTTTTTAAATGACTAAAGAGGACTTACTTTGTATTTATCAATACGGCCGTTAGTTCTCTGAGAGGCCAATGCCTATTTTAAGTCTTCCATCCAGAGTTAGAAACAAAGGACCCCGAGCACAGTGGCCAAACTGTGCAATGCAGAAGACATAGGTGAGGATACTGATACAGTACCAGGAGCACCAGATCTGAGGACGGCACCTTGGTCCCTTGAATAAAAAGATGCTGCATGCTACCAGGTCCGCTATTCCTCAAGTTTCATGACCGGGGATGCTGGCTGAATTGTATAGGAAAATATCAAGGGAAAACGTTTGGAGCTGGGCTGTTTTATCTAGTGCCCTCTTCTTCTTGTTACTAAATGGCAGCATTCTCACTGGCAGGCCCAGCCGTAAAAATAGGAGAACACCACACCGAAGTGTCTCCATATATAAATCAGTAGAATACATATATACTGCACCTTGAAGAGTGAAAATGTCCTAACTGGGATAAGCACCGCCAGCATCCTTCTGTTATTTCCTCTTATAAAGGGAAAACTGAAAGAGCTGCGTGGGTGTTACAGAGCTGAGGTCACTTGCTAAATGAGGACAGGACAGTAAGAAGCTACTAAAAGGGCCAGAAAACCATTTCTTTGCAAAACATATCATGGCCAAGGCCTTTTCATCTTAGTGACTTCAGGAAATGCCCAAAGGGCATGTTTCCTTTAAAAGTGACTTTCAAACTTTTTCAGAACTCCAGACCACTTGTTCTAGGCAAAACGTTTAACCACTGCACTTGCTCTTAGATGCAGCTCATGAAATTATTTGAAAAGAGTAGCCCTGATTTTCATGATATCTATTAGGGTGATCATGTCTTCAGTTATTTGGTGCTTTCTTTTGGCTGATGACATGATGGGGCATGATTTTTACCCTGAGGTAAGTTGTGTGAACATGAGAACAATTATTTAAGGTTCCTAATCTCACTGACCTATTGAGTGGAATAAAATTGCCTGTTAATGCAAATGAGTAGAGGGAAATGTATAAAGAACAAAAAAGGCACATGCTAATTTATAATATATGGATACCAGCATATAATCCGTTTTCACTAAAAAAGTGCTGACTTCATTAAATACGAGGAGTGGGGAATTCATGCTGGAGAAATCGACTCCCTTCCTTAAACTCCATCTCATCTCATGCTCCAATCTTTCTCTTTCAAGAATGAGCTCAAAGGTCAAGTCCTTCATCAAGTGTCCCCTGATGCTCAGAGACAAGAGTAAACACTTCTGATCTTCACTCTATCCCCCTCACCATGTTCTACCTTACATTTTTCTTTCTTGCCCCCTCCCACCCCTGCCCCAGTTTTATTGAGATATAGCTACATGGAACACTGTATTAGTTTGAGGTGTAGTACATAATGATTTGGTATATGTATGTACTGTAAAACGATTACCATAATGTTTAGTTATAATAACATCCGCCACCCCACATAGTTACAGTTTTTTTCTTGCGATGAGAACTCTTGCTTTCTTGTTGAGAACATTTTTGTTTCTTGAGGAACTAACCATCTTGATTATCTCCAGAACAATTAGGATGATACCTTGCCCTAATAGGTCTTCAAACTCCTTCCTGACATTTGTGAGAATGTGTCTTGTGATAAAGAATAATTTTTTTTCTTGTTGAATTCTTCTAATACTTCATAAGTCCTTCCTTATGTTAAACCACTTTGTAACTCCTATCCATAGTTCCACATTATGCATTTTAGAGTAATGCAGAGGTCTAATCTAACTTCCATGGTATAATCCTTCATTATGTTTTATTTTCCAGACCAAATGTCCCCCTATAAGAAATGGCTTCTAACACCCTTCATCATCTTTGTCATCCACTTAACTATATCTTCCTTTTCATCAGTATCCTTAAAATCTTCCCATCAGAAATAGGAAAGATATGAGAAAATTAATAATAAAACAATAACAAATATATGAAATAACAAAGTCCTACAGAAGAACAGTGGAAGGAACAATTATCTGGCTTGAAAAGTCATCCATTAATAATCAGTGAAATAATTGAATAAAATTAAACCAAAGTCAGAGAATCCTATAGCACCCCGCTCAAGCACCTATCTGTGGGTCACTGTTTTCCAAGATGTATAGCAAATAGTAAACAAAACTAATAACAACTAACATTAATTGAACACATAGCATGTACCATTGTGTATGTATTTTTTATGTTTTAGGTCATTTAACTCTCACAATTATCCTTTTTTTTAATTGAAATCTGTTGGGGTGCCAATGGTTAGTAAAATTACATGGCTTTTAAGTGTACAATTCTGTAATACATCATCTATATGTCACATTGTATGTTCACCACCCAGAGTCAGTTCTCCTTCCATCACCATATATTTGACCCCCTTTATCCTCTTCTACCACCTCCCTCCCCCCTTACCTTCTGGTATCATTTAAAGTAAATATTGTCATTGTATCAATTTACAGGTGACAAAACTGAAGCTTAAAGAAATTATTTGCTAGAGATTACAGTAAAAGGAAAGCTGGGACTCCATCCAGATGTATCTGGTTCCAAAGCCCAAGCTTTTAAATCTCATATTATATTGCTTATTCTTAAAAATACATAGATAAGTAGGTAGACAGACAGACAGAAAATCAAAAGTAGTTGTGGTCACATAAATCTGGAAAACTCTTAAATTATATAAAGAATCGGGTAACTGCTCTATTTCTCAAAATCTTTAAAATGCTAATTTATATTGCTAACCTCCACAGGGATGCATAATAGTTTGTCATGTTTCCCAAACTTATTTATCAAAAATACTTTTTTCTAAGAGCATCTTGCAAGACTAGTGTCCCACAGAATACATTTTGGAAAATGCTGCATTAGATTAAGACCAACTCTTTAAAAAAAATTTTTCAGTACATTTGTTTAATCAGTTATGGATCTGTCCAATGGTGCTTGTACAAGTCAATTTTCATAACTGGTTTCTTAACTTGGAGAGACCAACCACCTAAATATAGTCTGGGGAGTAAAGAGGAATGTGTCTTGACAGTAGCTCATTCTTTTCTTTATTCATTCAAAAGAGAGTAATGAACAGCTATCAGGAGCGTGGTGGAACTCTGTGCTAAGTACGAGGCACGCAAAAATGGCGATAACTCAGTTACTTCCATCAAGGTGCTGATTGTGTTTTTTTTTTGTGGGGGAATGTTGACAGAGACACACACTGGACATTTTTAGGGGCGTGACTCACATCACACATTGTGTGCACAATCAGAGTAGCCTCATGTAGAAGCTTGGAATAGAGACAAGTAAAGAAATAATATGACATAGTATAATGAGTACAACATTTGAATCATAAACAAAGTTTAGATTCCACCAAAAGGAAACATAATTCCATTTGTGTCTATCAGGGAAAATTTCATCAAAGAGGGGCTGCACCCTCCTTCTTCTAGCCCTGATCACTAACGGTGGTCCAAATGTTTTCTTGGCTTTCCTGTCCCCCAGCAACTGAGCACTTATTTCCCGAAAAATACCATAAATGAAAGTATCACTAACCTTAAAATTGTTCTTTTTACAAAACAAATTGAATACGTATGTATATAGGTCAGTGTACCTGATAACAATTTGCTACTATGTCTTCAGTATTTAAAATCCAATATTAAATAGACACTTGCTTCTCTAGAGAATAATATTGGGGTAAAACATGTACCCTAAGAGCCCTTTGTGTCTATAGCCACAGATAATGGGCAATGACTTATATAATGAGTGAGAATGTTAAAACAATAAATTGGTTGTTTTCTAAAGCATTTTAGTATCTGAAAAATTTCAGCATTTGAAAGAAGAAAAGACTTCAAGGTTATTGCAAAATGCCCCAAGTGACATCTTGGACTAATTTAATCTGGAGGGCTCGGGAGAAAGAGGTATAAAGGAGAGACGCTGAACTAGAGCCAGGCTTGGTGAGCCTGCTTTGGACTAATTGTTCTTCTAATTCCTCAATTTCAATCATCAACAGCTAAATGAAAATAAGTACATACAACTGACAAGATAAAAAGGTTCAGGTCTACAGAAAATAAAGTATGTGATTTTCCTTGTTATAGAGCAATTTTTAAAAGCAAAAAAACCAAACCAAAACAAAAAAACACGCTGCAAACCAACATGCCACGTAATGCTCTTTGCCGCACCAGACACTCCCTCTGACTAGACTCTCAAAATTTCCCATTTAATATAATGATGTCTTGTAAATAGTGAAAAACTGGAAAGAACAATACATCCAACAACAGGGGATTGATTAAATAAACTGTGGAATACCTTCATTAAAAAGTGGCGTTTACACTCAACAGAAAATTACAGAAATGTCCTTTTTTAAAAATGTGAAAATTTGGGCCAGCCAAGTGGCTCATTGGTTAAGAGTTGGCTTGGGAGTGCAAGCTCTGAGCAGCAGGGCCACCGGTTCGAATCCAACATGGGCCAGTGACGCTGCCTCTCCTACAGCTAAGATGGAGCTCAGCTGCCAGGAGTCGCTGGCGACAGCATAGGCTGCAGTGGGGCTGCAGTTGGCTGCCGTGAGCTGCCGTGAGTGGCCATCCAATGGCTGATGAGCAACTGCCTCACCCAGGAAAAGCGCAATGGTCACAATACCAACATGGGCCAGTGAAGC
>NW_017731440.1:1972044-1978912 GCF_001890085.2 Hipposideros armiger | reverse complement strand
CCATTTGTTTATATTTTTTGTTTCCCTTGCCCATTTATATATATATATATAAACATATATATTATATATGTTTATATATAAATATAAATATAAAAATTTATATATATAAATGTATTAGGAAATATATGTAAAATATATATAAAATTAAAAAATATATAAATGTATTAGTAAGAGCCATGACAGAGTTTACTCCCTATGTTTTCTTCTAAGAGTTTTATTGTTTCAATTATTGCATTTAAGTCTTTAATCCAATTTGAGCTTATCGTTGCATATGGTGTAAGAAAATGGTCTAGTTTCATTTTTTGCATGTATCTGCCAACTTTTCCCAACACCATTTATTAAACAGATTGTCTTTAACCCATTGCATATTCTTGCCTCATCTGTCATAGATTAATTGACCATATAGGCATGGGTTTATGTCTGGGCTCTCTATTCTGTTCCATCGATCTGTGTGTCTGCTGTTTTTTCTGCCAGTACCATGCTGCTTTGATTACTATAGCCTTGTAGTACAGTTTAATATTAAGTAGCCTAATACCTCCAACTTTGTTCTTTCTCCAGATTGCTGTGGCTATTCAGGGTTTTTTCTGATTCCATATAAATTTTAGACTATTTATTCTAGTTCTGTGAAAATGCTATTGGTATTTTGATAGAGATTGTATTGAATCTATAGATTACTTTGGGTAGTTTGGACATTTTGATGATGTTAATTTTTCCTATCCGTGAGCACTGTATATACTTCCATTTATTTGTATCTTCTTCACTTTTTTCTTCAGTGACTCATAATTTTCTGAGTACAGGTATTTTACCTCCTTGGTTAAATTCATATCTAGGTATTTTATTGTTTGGATGCAATTGTAAATGGGACTGTTTTCTTAATTTCTCTTTCTGATAGCTTGTTACTGGTGTATAAAAATGAAACTGGGGGCCGGCCGAGTGGCGCGATGGTTAAGAGCTGGCTTGGGATGCCAGAGGGCCCCAGTTTGGATCCCACATATGAGGGCCAGTGACACTNATGTCCTCCACAACTAGACTGAAGAACAAAAGGACAGCAACTTGTCTGTTCCCCTTCCCCGATTCCCCAACACTGTTCCCTCCCTCAATTCCCCAATAAAATCTTAAAAAAAAAAAGTGAAAATTTATAAACTCTATCATGAGAATCCTGTAAATACAATTATAAACACAAACTAAAGGCTCAAAAGACATACATGAAAATAACTATGATTATCCCTGGGTGGTGGAGCTATTAGTGATTTTAATTTTGTTTTTCTCTATACAGAAAAATGTATATAGCTTGTAAGAAAGGAAAACACTGTATTAAAATTGTAATACTCAATATATACTGAAAACAAAAAAATGAATACAAGTCATGTGTATATGTTTTTTTTGGAACCCCACTATTCCAAATTCCACACATTAAGTTGTACTGGTTTAAAAAGAAAGAAAAAATAATATCCTCTTTAAAGTACTTCCTTCTCATTGTTTTTTCCCTTCAGGGGGCACTGATTTAGGACCTTGAATAATAACAGAATTTCCTACTTCATATCACTTTGCCCAAGCACATCTGTTAATATTCCTGTAGAGAAAGGATCCAGTTTAAAGACTACATGCCCGAGATTAATACCTAAGGCTTATACCACAGGGCATATACAACAATAAGCAGTTTTCCCACTATACTATTGTTACCTGTAGCAAAGATAAAAATCTATTCCTGAGCATATAGCTGTGCTATCGTGATTTCTTTCTTAAGTTGGATGGTTTGATTTCCAGTGTTGAAAATATCCGTAAGACCTCTTTTGAGGTCTTTTTTACATACAGATGTCACTAATATGCAAATGTCGGGTACACTGTGAATGGGTTCTGAATAAACGGCCATCCAACAGAAAAAGCTGTACACCAGGCAAAAGTCAGGCCACCAGGACTCTTGTCCTGGTTATACTACTATATATACTATAAAAAGTTGTGTGACTTTGAACAAGTCACAGCTTCTTAGAGCATCAGTTTCTACATGCGTAAAATTGGGGAATTAGACAATTTACTTGTTCATGGAAGGACTCTACTGATAAGAGGGTTGCAAATGCCTAAGTATTGGAGAGTCACTTACAGAATAGGGTGATACTTAGGTCAATGTGAACAGCTGTGAAAAGATTCTCCACTGTCGAGAACCTATTAAATACTAGCCCCTGGTCCGCCACTAGCTTGCTGAATGATTTGCTGAAAATCATTTGATCTCCTTGGGCCACTGTAAAACAAGGTGGGTAGACTAGATAGACGATTGCTAAGTCCCAGTCTACCTCTAAGTTCTATGATTTGGAATTCAAATATGACTCTAGAGAGGACAAAGGAAAAAAGGTAAAAAAGAATTGCAATAAACATGAAGTACTCGAGTTCCTTGTTTCTCCACTGGGTTAGATTCTCTTTAATAGCATTGTTTGGTGGAAGGATAAGCGAGGGTAACTCCCGCATTCCAGTTGATGGTAGTATAGCAATTACTTAAAAAAACACAACAGAACAATTATGATTAGGTAAGAGGCAGAAAATTTTTTATCCAAATGCTATTACTTTCCATATAATTATTAGCTCCAGGAGGCATAACCATCTACCACTTTTTGGCAACTAGAAAGCACTTAATAAAATATTTACTTTATGAGTTATGATTACTGTTGTTCTATTTGAATGAGGATGACTAGGAGCAGACAGTCTTCAGTGGAGAAGTCTAGTGTTTAGAAATCCCTTTCCTTTGTGTTTCAAAAGACTCCAAGTCTATGAACCCATTAAACATCCATTATGTGCTTATGGTCTAGCACAGTGAGAAGGTCTCACCTGGGATATACGGTATTCCATTTACTTTGATGGCTGTCCAAATCCTGTGGAAGGATCTCATTATGCTGACTAAGTGTCAGAAGGAACTCAAGGAACCTAACAATTCAAAAGAAATATTCTTTGCTCATATAAATTAGGAGCAATTATGTTTTTCGACCTATAGTCCCACAAATGATACCATAATTTTCAGAAATATGGGTAATATATATGGAAGTAGTCCCAAAGTCTTTCATCACATCTCTTTTTATCCTACACACAACTTAGGTTAAAAACACTGTCTACGTTTTTATTTTAATCGTTAAGTCAGGGCATTGCTGCACTGTGGCCCCGCTGATGGCTTTCCACCCAGCACACGTGCTGTGTGTACATTACATTTAGGAGTTGAATAGCTTAGTCATTAATAAGAAATTAGAATGAGCATTAGTTGTGCTGACTGTCACAGAAGTGGCACTTCACTAACACTGGGTCAACAAGACATCATTACAAAATCATCAGTCAGGGTCTGATATCACTGGGGCTTTACCAGAGCCACCAAAATGGAGTTTGATCAATATCAATGACCTTATTGTTATATACATAAGTTAAGGGAGGAAACGCATTTGTGAAATTTTATTTAATGATACATACAGTGTTTATCCTTTATTCTGTTTGTGATGCCACATCACCATTGTAACTGCACATTTCACATTACAAGTTACTGAGACATTGAAAAGAATGTGTAATGAAGAAGAATGCACATGTGTATAATTTTATATTTTCAGCAAAATTATACAATACATGCAATGCAATATAAAAATAAGAAGTAAATTATCACCGCCTTGATTTCCACAAACTTACCATGTACAGTTCAATTATGGCAAAAAGTTTACATGAACATGACAATCTGGTCCAATTTAACAAGCATTTACAAAGTGACTGCTAGATACAGGGCATTAAGGGACATTTGGGATGTGTTCATCACCTCGCTACCCTCAAGGAGCTTACAAGGACATTTTAGTTCTCTCTTATAAAGAAAATTCTAAAAATCAATGGCTCTTTTTTTTTTTTCTTTATTAGTGTTCCCAGACAGAACTTTGGCTGGAAGTTAATGAATTGTATTTTTGCTACAGGCCTGTGTTTGGGAAGACCGTGGAACTGGATTTGATTTGAAAGAAAACAGCCAGAGTTTACAAGAAACTACTGAAACACATGTTTCTACAACACTAATATTAAGGGGTATTGCTTGCCCAGCCTGGTTCTGAGAACACCAGATTCCACTAAAGAAAAACAAGAAAGTGATAGAAGTAGAATTTGTTATAATAATACAGTCCCAGGTTAGGCTGTAATGATAGTAATAATAGCAATAATAATAATAATAATAATAATAATAATAATAATAATAATAATAACAACAACAATACACACCCTTTACTGAATATCAACCAAGTCCCAAGCCTGTTACAAACATCCTATTAACCCTGAAAAGTGAGTATTTTTACCTTCGTTGTACAAATGAAGAAACTGAAGCTCAAAGGGCTTAGGATATTTGCCTGAGGTCACACAAATATGAGTGGCAGAACCAGGAATCTAATCCCAAAATGTCTCACTCCAAACACCAGGAATTTCTGCTCATCACTTGCTACCTCTATGGATATCTACATGAATACCTACCATTTGACCCAAATTTCTTTGACTTAAACTTTATTTATTTTTTTAGTTTTTAGCTTTCAATTACAGTTGACATTCAATACTATATTAGTTTCAGGTATACAGCATGGTGGTTAGATATTTATATAACTTATGAAGTGATCCCTCCCAAGTCTAGTACCCACCTGGCACTATACATAGTTATTACAAGATTACTGACTATATTCCCTATGCTGTACTCTACATCCCCATGACTATTTTGTAACCACCAATTTGTACTTAATCCCTTCACCTTTTTCACCCATCACCCAATATCCCTCCCACCCAGCAACCATCAGTTTGTTCTCTGTATCTATGAGTCTATTTCTGTTTTGTTTATTTTGTTCTTTAGATTCCACATATAAATGAAATCATATGGTATTTGTCTTTCTATGACTTATTTCACTTAGCATAGCATCCTCTAGGCCCATCAGTGTTGTCACAAACGATAAGATTTCATTCTTTTTACAGCCAAGTAATATTCCAATCACCTACAAATGGACACTTAGGTTTCTTCCATATTGTGGCTATTGTAAATATGCTGCAATAAACATAGGGAAGCACATATCTTTTTGAATTAGTGTTTTGGATTTCTTCAGATAAATACCCATGAGTGGATGCTGCTTGGTCATAAGGCAGCTCTTTATTTATTTATTTATTTATTTATTTATTTATCTATTTATTTATTTATTTATTTATATTGAGGAGTCGCCATACTGTTTTCCATAGTGGCTGCACCAATTGCCATCCCACAAACAATGCACAAGGGTTCCCTTTTTTCCAAATCATCTCCAACACTTGTTTGTTGATTTACTGATATGGCTATTCTGTCAGGTATGAGTTATATCTCATTGTGGTTTTAATTTGCATTTCTCTGATGATTAGTGATGTTGAAAATCTTTTCATATGTCTATTGGCAATGTGTATGTNGACAGCAACTTGTCTGTTCCCCTTCCCCAATTCCCCAGTGCTGTTCCCATACCCCCAATTACCCAATAAAAATCTTTAAACAAAAAAAAATGAAACTGATTTCTGAATATTAATTTTGTATCTTGCTACTTTACTGAATTCATTTATCAGTTCTAACAGTTTTTTTGTGACATCTTTGGGGTTCTCTGCAAATAGTATCATGTCATCTGCAAATAATGACAGTTTTATTTCTTCCTTTCCATACGGCCTTTATTTATTTATTAAAAAAAAAAACCTTATTCGGGAATTGGGGGAGGGGAACAGACAAGTTGCTGTCGTTTTGTTCTTCACCCTAGTTATGGAGGACATCACTTCACTGGCCCATGTTGGTATTATCCTTGTGCTCTTCCCGGTTGAGGCAGTCACTCACTGGCCATTGGACGGCCGCTCATGGTGGCTCACGGCAGCTCACGCCGGCTGCCGGCCACTCATGCTGCTGCCAGTCACTCACGGTAGCTCATGTCAGCCCGCTGCAGCCTACACCATAGCTGGTGACTCATGGCAGCCCAGCTCCAGGTCAGGCTGTTGTTCACCATCTTAGCTGTAGAGGGTGCAGCATCACTGGCTCTCATGTGGGATCCAAACTGGGGCCCTGCTGCTCAGAGCTGGCGTCCCCAGCCAACTCTTAAGCAATGCGCCACTCATTCAGCCCATATATGGCCTTTATTATGCTGAGGTATGTTCCCTCTCTTCCTACTTTGCTGAGAGTTTTCATCCCAAATGGATGCTGGAATTTGTCAGACACTTTTTCTGCATCTCTTGATATGATCATGTGATTTTTATTTTTCATTGTGTTTATCTGGTGTATCATATTAATTGATTTACAGACACTGAACCAAACTTGCATCCCAGGAATAAATCCCATTTGATCATGGTGTATGATCTTTTTAATGTACTGCTGAATTCAGTTTGCTAATATTTTGTTGAAGATTTTTGCTTCTATGTTTATTAGGGATATTGATCTACAGTTTTCTTTTATTGTAATATCTTTGTCTAGTTTTGGAATCAGGGTAATGGTGGCCTTGCAAAATGAGCTTGGGAGTTTTCCTTCCTCTTGTATTTTTTTCTTTGGAATAGTTTGAGAAGGAAAGGTATTAATTCTTTGAATGTTTGATAAAATTCACCTGTGTAGCCATCCAGTCCAGACCTTTTTTGTTTGTTGGGTTTTTTTTTATTACTGTTTTGATTTCATTAGTAATTAGTCTGTTCAGATTTTCTGTTTCTTCTTGACTCAGTCTTGGAAGATAATATGTTTCTAGGAATTTATTCATTTCTTCCAGATTGTCCAATTTGTTGGCATATAGTTGTTCATAGTATTTTCTTATAATCCTTTGTATTTCTGGGGTGTCTGTTGTCATTTCTCTTTCATTTCTGATTTTATTTATTTGGGTTCTCTCTCTCTCTCTCTCTCTCT
>NW_017731440.1:1964843-1968924 GCF_001890085.2 Hipposideros armiger | reverse complement strand
TTTTCGTTGCTACTCTATAACTGTAATTTTGCTACTGTTATGAATCGTAATGTCAATATCTTTTTGTTTTCCGATGGTCTTAGGCGACCCCTGTGAAAAGGTCGTTTGACCCCCAAAGGGGTCGTGACCCACAAGTTGAGAACCGCTGCCTTATAGGATCATGAGTAAAGCCAAAAGATGGGGACGATGTGATACAAGCCATCACGTTTATGTATTCTGCCTTATCAAGGAACTGACAATTATCTCTGATATTCTTAAAAGTAAAGGATACATCACTAAAGGAGCCAAATGACATCCACCTTTCTTTAAAATTTATAGTCTACTACCATTTAGCCTGTTTGTATGTCAATGAATTAATTTTACCGGTATTCATTAACTACTGACAATAGAATATGTGGAGAACACTTCAAGTATGCTAAAGGTGGACCATCCATTAAGGACATATCCATCAATGTCAATAAAATAGTGTTCCAATCTGAAGGGCTTTCACTTATGTTGCTTGCAGTCCTAGATTCTTTTTGTCTTCATTTTGCCCCCAAATTTGTTTCTTAAAATACTTTGCATGGATTCCACTTGCTTCTCTTTTGAGTGATTATCAACAACTTACGGAGTTAACAGTCACTTTGTTATAGTGACAACAGAACCAAAAGTAATACCCCACTCCCCTAAAGGCATTTATTCCCTAGGTGGTTTTTTAAAAGCTACCAAGGAAACATGATCACACTTTCAGGAAACTGGGACAAGGAGAAAGACAGTAGAAGAGATAAAGAAAAAGAAAAGAAACAAACAATAGTCCTCCTAGAAGTTTTAACTCATGAATTACATCAAGTAAATTGTGTACTTTGGCATTCAAAAGAGTCATATAAAACATTCCTAAGATAGACTTTTAAGTCATTTATTTTTATGTAAACTAATTTTCAAAATAATTCTCAATAATTTTAAAATTTCAGAGAAAATGTGAAGGTTTTCATTGCACCAGGTTTTTAAACTGTAATTTCCATAGCAATGTGATTTCCAGTATAACATTCTAGCTGCTGCTAAAAATGATATGCTAATACCTATGTACTCGTAGCTCTGCCTTACACACAGTTGTCACATATATTAATTGTCTTTAGACAGTATCTCTTATTTCTTCCCTCCCTCCCTCCCTCCCCACTACTTATAATAAGTATATGTAATGTGATGCTTAAAACATAAGTCTGAAGAAAAACAGTGAAGTGTAGTACTACAACTACAAATATGATAGGAACTCTGCAAAAATGAAAGAAAATTATGTTTTAAAATTCACAAAAGCTTGTGTGCGTGGCATGGCTCTTTTGAGAAACACCAGCCCTGAGAGAGACTTATAGCCAAAGAAGATGTGGTGGTTTCTCATTAAGCCCCTGGCAGTGACTACTTCAGAAAATTCAGTAGTTTATGGAGCACATACTCTTTCAGACATTCCCTTGCTGGATTAGATGAGGCAACAATACAATGTGGATGTGAATTCTAAACAGATGAAGAAAGTAACCATAAAAAAGGAACGGTTGGCTTTGGCCAGATTGTAAAAGAGTTCTCCTAATGGGCAAGCAAAATACACCTCATTGAAAAAGGAGTTTGAGGATATGTGGCCACTAAAAAGAAAAAGCCAAAATTAAATGCCCTAACGTTGGGTGGGGTTGGGGGAGTGGTAACGATTGGAGGGAGGTACAAGGGGACCTCTGAGTTGCTGGTAATATTCTATTTCTTAACTGGGGTAACAGCTACACAAATGTGTACACTTTGAATAACTCATCAAGCTTTATACTTAAAATTTGTGCATTTTTGTGTATATGTTCCACATAAATTTTTTTAAAATGTAAAGAAGTAAACAACCCCCTCTGCAACAGAGAGTCATACAGACTAAGCTCAGAATCTGTGGGTTTCTATGAAAGAAGCAATGAAAAAAATTTGTTTAACGTAACACTAGGGCATGTCATTGAGTCAGACACATGTTGTGGTGACATTTCATTTTATGAGGTCCCTTTGTGAACATGCTGGTGTGCTATTTGTCCAAGCTCATTGATGCATACTCAACAAGTTTTATGTTTGAGTGTTTGGGACTAACCAATACAGCTGTCAGCCAGCAGCTATGTGGAGAGGACCATGTAGATGCATAGCATTGTCTGCACTGGCCACTGTGGTGAAAGGATTATTCTGTCCACAGTGAAATAAAAATCACTAATGTTTTTTTCATAAGTAACATATCAACTAGTGTAAAATAATACAATTCACATGAATCAGGTTTAGTATTCTATGCCTCTTCCACAATTTCTGCTCTTTTATCTCTTGGCAAATTTACTCAATTATCATACTTATTGGATCACTTCCATCCCAGGTGCAAGTCTTTAAGTTTGAATTCCATGGCACCCTCTTCATTTACTCTTTTTGCACATAATTTAATAATTTAGTTTAATCGGCAAAATTGTAGAGTTTTGCAATTTGTGAGGGAGGGCTCTAGAGCTAAACTCTCAGGGTTTGAATTCCATTGCTGTCATTTACAACATGAGCAAGAGTTACTGAATTTCTCTCTTCCTCAGTTTCCTTATTTGTAAAATGAAGTTGTTGACAGGTCCCACAAAACCTAGTTTCACTGTAATACTCAGAAAAGTACCTGGCACATAGTAAGTGCTCAATAAATGTTAGGCCTTATGATATTATTATTATTATTATTATCATCGTTTTATATAGTGATAGTTCAGTGACTGAATCCATCTTGAATATCTGTATTAATGGTATCTGTCTTAGCTTTAAAAATTCATTGGTTGTTCAAGGGGGGATAGAAGGATGTACATCTAATCAAAGGTTTTGAATGATACCTAGCACAGAACTAAATTCTATCATAACTAACTTAGAAACAGACCTTCAGTAACCTAGGGAGACGCTGCAATCTCCTGACTATACTCTAGTAGTCTTATTATGTGCTATGTTCTCTGCTTTCTTAACATGCCCTATCCTCAACTATTAATTGTAATGTTCTTATCAAATTATGAGTTTATCTCACCTTTAAATCTCATTAAAAATAAACAAACAGTGGGAAAGCATGAATTGAATAGCTTTCAGGCCTATACATTCTATGTAGGAAGAAACAGAAAGAGAGTATTTATTTATCCAGAATTCAACAGTATGAAACCAGGAAACAAATTTTTGCCTTTCCTACTCTTAAATAAAGATGTGGATATTCCTATATACCAGAGACACTGTTACACTTAAGTCATTTAAACATATTTCAACAATCCAGCAATCACACTCCTAGTTTATCCAAATGAGTTAAAAACATATATCAACACAAAAATCTGCACACAAATGCTTATAGCAGCTTTACTTATAATTGCTCAAACTTGAAAGCAACCAAGATATCTATCCTTCAATAGGTAAATTAATAAACAAATTGTGGTATATCCTGTACAATGGAATGTTATTTGGCCATGAACAGATATGAAGAACCTTGAACACATATTGCTTAGTGAAAGAAGTGAGTCTGAAAGGTTACATACTGTATGATTCTGGAAAAGAAAAAACTATATAGATGGTAAAAGGGTCATAGTTGTCAGAGGTTGTGGGAAGGAAGATGAATAGGTATAACAGAAGGAATTTGTAGGACAGTAAAACTATTCTGTATGATTTCGTAATGGTGGGTAGATGACATGCATTTGGCAAAATCGGTATGGCAATGATTTTTAAATACTAGTATTATAATGTAACATTTATGTTTAAGTATTATTTATTCACTTCTGTTAATTACATTTCTTTCCAAAATTTAACTTTGTTCATATGCAAAAATCCCAATTTTAGTTCCTTGTTAGAAGCATCGACATAAGCTGATTTTCTTTAAAACTTTCTTATTGGTTATGTCAAGTATGTGACTATATTAGGCTAAAATATAAGTAAATAAGAAAACCTCTTTTAGTGGCTCTTAAATACATCCTCGTTTGTGCCAGCTGCCTGATTTTAATACAACATTGCCTTATAGCAGCGGTTCTCAACCTTCCTAATGCCGCGACCCCTTAATACAGTTCCTCATGTTGTGGTGACCCCCAACCATAAAATTATTTTCGTTGCT
>NW_017731440.1:1930616-1961603 GCF_001890085.2 Hipposideros armiger | reverse complement strand
AACCGGGGCCCTCTGGCATCCCAAGCGAGTTCTTAACCATCGCGCCACTCGGCCGGCCCTTTCCCACCTTTTAAATGAGCCTAGTTCTTGACCTCCACCCTCTTTGTGAGAAATGAATGCAACTATATACAGAGGGTGGCAAAAAAATGAATAGGCATTTAAAGAAAAGAAAAAACTGTATTAAATCTGTAATCTTCAGTATATTCCGATAACAAAAGACGAATACAAGTCATGTGCGTACATTTTTTTGGCACTATACACAAAAGTACCTGGAAAACTCACAGTAGTACACAAGTGTAATAATTATGATGATTATCAACAATATATGTAGGTTAAAATTGTGTACACAAAGAAACAGATACTGAATGTGAGATAAAGTATTTATTTAAAAATTTCTTTTGAAGAAGCTTAAAATTGAAATAACTTGCTTACCAAAATAATGTGATATGCTCAAATATAGAGAAATTCACTTTGGAAATAAAAAAACTGGGGGCTAAGAAATCCCTTCAGAAAAGTTAGGTCTTGTGATATCATTTTTTAAAACTTTATAAGATCTTGAAAATGTAATAATTAATGTTTTTTGGGTTAACAGAAAGAAATTCAAGCTTTCTTATATAGTTAATACAACTGAGTTTATTCCAGACCTTTGCCTTCCCATTCCAAAAGGTTTAACACTGTAATGAATAGCTAAAGATGCTGATTCGGCTTAAGCAATACAAAAACATTTATTCTGGAGTTGCCAGTGGTTTTCCCCAAAATTTAAACAAACACAGACATAAGCTAAGTAGGATGTGTTTGAATTTATACTGATCTTTGTGTTAAAATAGCACCGATTTATCTTTATGACTATTTCTCTCAATTAACTTTTAAAAAACATTAAAATATAAAAATAATTTTGCCTTAGTATAGTTTCCACTTCTATAACTTTCTCATATTCAAACTGTGGGTTTTCACATATTTTCTTTTTTTCTTTTTTCTTTTTTAGCTGAGTCATTCTGCCACCTGTTGGCAGCTCAGCAGCTGCTCAGCTCAGGCCGGGACTCGAACCGCTGTTGCTCAGAGCTCAAACTCTTGAGCGAGCTCTTAACCAACTGAGCCACTCGGCCAGCCCACATATTTTCTATTTTCCATTTCTTTCTTAGTAGATTCGCTCTACATGATGTTGATGGTAAGTGATCCCTTAAAAAAAATCACTTAATTTGGCTTCTCCCTATTCAGTTCCTCAAAATACCTATACAAAACATGCAAAGTACTATGTGCCACTTTTTCGTTTTTTTCTAGATCATACTGACTTTTATTTTTAAAAACATCTATGTTAGCAAGTTGTTCACACTTTTTGGTCTGATTGCTTTAATATAATAAAGACCCCACCTTAAGGGACAGTATTTCTCAACCTTGGCTGTACACTGGAAACTGCTGGAGCAATTTCTAAAATGCTAAGTCCTGGGCCCAACCCCCAAAGATGCTGATTTAGTTGATGTGGGGTGTGGCCCTGGCCTCAAGATCTTTTACAGTTACTCAGGTGATTCTGAGGTCCAGCCAAGGCTTTGAACCACTGCTTTGGAAGATTATGGTCTTATAGGGAAGATTAAAAATAACCGCAACAAATTGCCAATTTATTGGGTACATACTTGAGCCAAGAAGCAGGCTAAGCACTTTATGTGCATTATCTCATTTAACACACAACAACCTTATGGGGGAAAAAAAGGTTATATCACTAATTTCTACTTTGTGAATAAGGATATAAAAGATTACAAAGATTAAGAAACTCTCCAAAGGTCCCAGTGCTGTTCAATGGCTGAGAGAGAACTCAAAGACAGCTCTGTCTGACACCTGCCTGAGGGGGAACTCTTCATCACTGACCACCATCATTGTAGGAACGACGCCATACACCACATTTTTTAAAGAGGCAACACAGAGTGCTAGTGAACAGAGGTGACAGAAGATTTACCTACAGGGATCGAAAAACATGAAAATTAGCAAGATATTAGAAATGCCTATTTTTATCCTTCGCCTGATTGTCAAAATAAATTGCAAACTTTCTCAAAACAGTACTATTTGAGAGGCAAAGAACAGTCCCAGGCAGTTTTCTGTTCTAACTGCATACCTCTCTGTTGTCATGGACACAGGAAGGAACAATGAAATCATTATTTGACTATTATTTTTTAGTTGCTAATTAGCATATCATTCTGTCTATAAAACTGCATCTCTGCACTCCCTACAGATCAGAGGAGCTGTCCCTCCTGGTAGTGACAGAATCACCACAAACAAAACAGTCCTTCTCAGGGGAAAGCCATCTTTATCTGTCAGTATTAGTCAGCTGAGAAACAGAGATGCAGGCAGCTGAAAAAACAGTTGGACTGTTTTAAGTTTACAGGTGGCCTCATAATGCAAAGTTTTACACACTGAAATTCTTTTTTCAAGTTAAAAAAAGTTTGGACAAAAAGGGACAAAATTTGGCAGTGTTTTAATGCAATGTTTCTAACCAGCTTGCAAAAGCAAAATATCGAATTTTAGTGAAGCTTGGTGAACTAAGCACCCGCCTTCTGGCAAACAGGCTCAGTTAACTATTACCACCCTTTCTATGCTACACATTCCTCACCGTTAAAATCAGATCAGCCACACGTACCTGTTATTACAGTGCCTGATAGATACAAGACACTTTAGAAATGTTTTCTGAATAAATTCATGGACATTAGGGAGAACTAATTCAAAAAATATTTCTGAAAATCAGATTGTATACATAGTAACATAATGTCAGCATGTAAATAATAGGACAGCTGCTTAAAGCCCAGCTAGAAAGAATTTTGATGTTTGTTTATTTGCTCATGTGTGCGTGCGTGTGTGTGCGTGTGTGTGTGTGTGTGTGTGTGTGTGTGTGTGTGTTGTTCGTTTGGGAGGAACCAGCATGAAAAGAAGAGAAGGCAGCATTTGACTGATAATTCTATAACCATTAGCAGCGAGGATCAGATACTTGGGGTTCATGAGAGACACCTGTTTGTGCTTTCTCCAACATTTGGGGCAACGAAGCAGGTAGGACCAATTTATTTTGTAGGTAGCTCAAAACCTTTTTCCTGATTGGCCTATCATAATTTAAACTTTTTCTGGGGAAAAGGCACTGTTTGGAGTCTATCGTGTGAAATAAAGTACAATTAATTCAATTTATCAATATGGCTACTAGAATAAAATTTTTCTAGAATGAAATCAGGGCTTTAAAAAGTCAGATTACACAGCCATCGGCACAAGTCAGAAAAGCATGGGGTGCTATGGTGGGAAGCCCTAGACAGTCCCTGAGTGAGAGCACAGAACCATGGGATTGAGGAGTTGGGAAAAAATACTGAAACTAATGAGAATAGGAGATGGTTAATTACAAACTTGGGTAATAATTTTGCCTTCAAATTCTGGAAAAGGACTGACAGACCCTAGATAATCTATAAATCATCAGTTGTCAATCACATATTCTCTTTATTGCTGGGGTGGGATATGGAAATGACTACATTAAGGACAAGGTCTTTATTACTTGTCTTGATTAATAATGCTTAATAAAATTTGCTCCAAATAATATTCTGCAATTTTAAGATCCCAGAAGTTATTAAGAATGACAGAGGGTTGGCCGAGTGGCTCAATTGGTTAAGAGTTCACTCAAGAGTTTAAGCTCTGAGCAACAGCGGTTCGAGTCCCGGCCCGAGCTGAGCTGCCGCTGAGCTGCTAACAGGTGGCAGGATGGCTCAGCTAAAAAAAAAAAAAAGAAAAAAGAATGATAAATAGAATACCTACAAAAATATAAACGCATTTCTCTTTTAAAATAGTAGGTCTTGGGGGAAGGGAATGACCCAAGTTATTTGATAGGGTGACCATGGGAATATGAATTAAGAATCACTCCTACAGGTCTCTGTGGAACAATGGAAAGAAAATTTCCAGAACCAATCCAATGACTTTATTTAGGGAATAGAAAAACCATTTCATCTGGTGAAAACTACAATGATATACAGGTTTGAGAGCAACAAAACTCTACCACTCCAAATTAGAATTAAGTAAAAATAAGATTAGGTGTCTAGACGGTAAACAAAAAATATACAATTTCCATTATAAATTATATAGTTAGCATATGTTCATATACTATGTCGCTCATCTTTGAGGATATTTTAAAATGTTTGGACTATGCCTAAGTACTTTTACATTTTCCCTCTCCACTAATAATAAACACTGAGTGCTCAGCACAATTATAAGCACTTTACATGTATCAACCTATATGATCCTTCCAACAACCTTATAAAGTAGATTGCAGTGTATCTCTATTTTATGGATGAAGCATAGAAATGTTAACCTGCCCACCCAAGGTAACACGTCTAGTGAGTAGGAGTCAGGGTCTGGTGCCAGGTGGTAAGGCCTCAGAAGCCTCTCAGGACACCACCTCCCTGGATCACCTCTGCTCATTTTGTAAAGTTCACTATTACAACATGGATGCCTCTTGATGGGGCACCCCATTTTCTTCTTCTCTGCTGAACTCAGTTGTACCTATTTCATTGTTTAGCTCCCACAGGGTAGTCAAAAGTTTGCCATCTATGCAACTGTTTTTGGAAAACTACCAGTATATAATTCCAAAACAAAGATCTGAGAACAAAAATGAGGTAGATCAATGAGTGTGTGCGTGTGTGCGTGTGTATGTAGAAAGTTTCCTACACACACACACACACACGCACACGCACACACACGCACACGCACATGCACACACACAAACATACGTACATACCAATGACTTAAATAACTCTTTGGGACACCAGAGTAGGAACTTAATAGACAGAAGAAAAAATTAAGATTAGGTTGCTATGACCCTCCTGAAGAAGTCATGTGACCACGTTTCTCCCAGTGTCTGAAACACATGTGGGAGTCACTCAGCTGTTCCTGAGGGAGTGTGGGACGAGTAGAAAGATTGACTGTAAAAATATACAACTAACACAGTGGCCTTTGAATTTGAGAAAATGAACCTACCTCAAACAGTAAACAACTCAACAATCAGTCTATACTTCTTATAATCATTCCGGCGAAACTAAGTATTGGGAAGAAACAGATCTTCATCCATGCACAGTCAAGATCCAGGCAAACACACGTCCAGGCTTTCAGAGTCAATGGGAATTTAAATACATAGGATTAAAGTCTCTCCAAGATTGACTCCTATGTAGAGCAATCAGGGCAGGAAAACTAGGACCCCTTGGATTTCCTTTTTCTTCCTTTGCAGCTCTTAGGAACAAAATGGAATATATCATTTAGGAAGCAATATATGCTCTACTATCTTGTAAAAAGTTTTTAAATTTTTAAATTAATTATAATTCAAAATTGAGAACCAATATAAATTGAACATTCATTCAGTCATCTATTTAGTCATTCAACAAACGTTTATTGAGTACCTATCCTGTGGCAGGTTCTGTTTTAGGCACTGGAGATATAGCAGGGTACCAAACAGACCATGATTCTTATCCTCGGGGAGCTTATCATCTACTGATAGAAATAAAAAGAGCACGTTTTAATATCTGCCATTATTCTACAACAAATTTATTTCACAATCAATACTATGCATTCTATTTAAATAACTATGTCAATATTACAGGTTAATTAATATAAAAGTTAGAATATTTTCCTTTAACTTAATATATGGCTATTTTCTTAGCTATACAACGCTAATAAAATATATATTAAAAGTGTGACTTCCCTCATGCTTATTCAAGAGCAAGAATGCATAAATTCATAACAAAAAAATGCATTTTCCAATGCAGGAATAGTTGATTGATTTGCTAACAGCCTATACATACTGATGACCACTGCAACCCCCATTTTCTCCAACCTTGATGCCTCCTTTATTATAGTTCTTTGGTTTGTACTTACCCTTTGGTCCTCCTCTGCTGTCTATTCAACATCCATCCATCCCTCCATATATTCACTGCACAAATATGTGCCAGGGACAATTGGAGTGAGAACCTCTAGGACCCATTTTCTCCTTGTTTGCCCCTTAGGACCAGAATCTCTCAGAGGTTGAAACATACCTAAGACTCTTCTATTTATTGATACTCTCGATAATACTAAAAGGTAAAGAAATGCCAACTGAGTTACTACAATGTAGTTTATTGTAAATGCCTACTTTACACATTAATGCTTTTAACACACACAATTGCAATGACAAAGGCAATGACTTTATGTCTAGATTTTTTTGAAAGAAATGTCAAAAATTTAAATTTAAGAGGTCCTCTGTGAAGATGAGGTCCCATTCAAACTGCCCTCCTGGTCCTGCTGGTACCCTGTCCCTCTTGGCTTCTGGCACATTCTTATGTCATTGCCAAGGAGAAGACACCAGGCTGTCTGCACAAATGGGCAGCTCAATCTCATTCCCCAGTGTTTACAGCCCTGAAACCTCCAGGGAAGCTAATCTCAGAAGGGCACAGGACCCTATAATTGGGCTGAAGGGTCCTAAACGACTGGGGTTTAGGGCTCCTGTTAGTGGTATTTCACACTTAGTACAGGGTTAAGAAAAAAAAAAAAAGATTTCTATGGCTTGCCCACAAATCACATAACATTGTTCTAGGGGGAAATGCATCCTGATTGCAAACGACTAACCTAAAACTACAGATTTCTGGAATGTGACCTACACATTTAGAGCATGACATGAAACTACATTTTTTTCTCACACATGGTAACTGAATTTCTTATTTTGTCCTTATATATTTGTGTTATATGTTTTTCCTATACATGAAAACTGTGAGTTTTCTTTTTTTTTTTATTTTAACTTGCCCACAAAAAATATTTGACATCCATTTCTAACTTATGTAAATCATGGAGAGTAGCAGGTTTTCTTTTTGAGTTTACAATATAAAATATTTCTGTGTATAGTTGTAGACAAGCAGTTTCTGTGCATCTTATATTGATTACATGTCCAATTTTCCATTAAAGAAAATACTGTTTAGCATAGGACCACCTGCATTTCGATACACCTTAGGTCAAAAAATAGTTTTATTTTTAGGGCTGCTCTGAGAAACTATCACTCCTACAAGGGACATTCCCTCCACAATCGGCAAAATAAGATGCTTGAAAGGCTTTAAAGTACTTGGCTTCTACACTAGAAGGTATTTTCTTTACCTCTGTCACATTTATGACACATAAGCAAATTAGGTCTCAACAGAATTGTATTGCTTTGTGGCAAATGCAATTTAAACAAAAACGGATTTATTGAGTAGCTACTAAAGTCTAAGCACTGTGCTAGACCTGGAGACACAAAATAAGTAAAACCTGATCTTTATCTAAAAGGAGCTCCCTCTTCATAAGATTTAAAAAACAAGAAACAGACTCAATGTAATCTTTTAAATAAATCACACACACACACACACACACACACACACACAAACAAAAAAATCAAAGAAACTAAAGTAATTGTGAAAAGCATCCACGTAGAGGGAAACATAATACTACATAGTATTGATGAAGACATTATAAATACATATAACACTGAATAATGGCTATTTAAATACCCACTATTGAATGGATAGATGACACATTTTTAAACTATGGAATATATAAATCCAGCTAGCGTAACATAGACATTGTAATCACTGCCTATTTTTTTTAATAACTTATTCGCCAGTGTATCTATTTTTCTTTCTTCTTTTTCTGAACTTTGCTTCTCTGTTGACTTTCTAATGCCCAGCATATGTGTGTTCGAAGAATAGAAGGTATAGACCAATGCAGTTCTTCATGAAAACATGGACACAGAAAAAAGTCTCATCATTTCTTGATGCCTGAGCAGACCATTTTACAGACCATTTGCTCTGTAAAAGAAAGCTGCTGATATGCCTTACAATTTTGATATCATCACATTCTTACTTTCAACTTAAAAGAATGTAAAATAAATGCTTTCTTAGTGCAACTAAAACTGCTCAGTGAAAAAAAAAATCACTAGGTCTTAGTACCTCTTATATTAAGTACTTTCAACATTCATCTTCTTTATAATTTTTCTAAGCTCTCATAACTGTATAGATTTTTCATTGAGAGAAAGAAATAACTTGTTTAATTCAGTAGCCATTTTTTAATGTTTTAAAAAACATGGGAAAGTTATACTGCCATCTTGTGGTTAAAAGTTCATTTACACTAGCAACACTGATACTTCCCATTAACTAACTCCACAATACAGTTAGTAGGTATTAATCTAACAAAACAAAACAAAACAAAATTCTGATTGGAACTTAACTTTAAGGAAAGCATATTCTTCATATATCTCACTAACTTTCTTACGTTAAAGCCCATTTGATTAAAACAAAAAATGGCATTTTGAGTGGCTGCCTCAGATAGTTAAAGGGAGCGATGTTTGGCACTCCACAGCCTGCTCACAGAAACTTATAATTTACTCTTAGCGTAATACACACTCAGACACTGAGAACTTAGAGAAACAAAATTATGGAATCTAGGAGTTTCATTTTCACAAGGTAATCTCCAAGACCTTCAAGCAATTACTATGACATTTATGCTAAGCTTATCAACAATTTTTCTTCAACCCAGGACTCTACTTTAAATTTGAAAGCAAGACCACCACAGAGAAAACAGATATTACAGCAACATAAATAGTTTCTTCAATCTCTCTTACTTGTACACCTGTTTTTCCATATATAACCAAGAATCATAATTAAATGGAAAATCGTAATTAAATGTTCATTCTAAAAATGCAGTCCTCTATATTTTTTAAAAATATAATCTTCTATGATCTATGCAAGGCACCTGTTTCAAAAATGTTTTACAATGGAAGAATCTAATTAGAAGTTAACACACTTCTACATCTAACTTCAGAAAGCTTTTCCTTTTTTTAAAGCAAATCTCCAAAATTGTAGCAAGACAGCGCCATCTATAGGTATGCACAAATACAGAATGCAGTTCTTAGATTGGGATGTGACTGCCCATTGTGACACAGAGGCCAAGCAAATGTACTGCCCTTTGGAGAAGAAGCTCCAAAATAACCCTGCTCATTCTTGAACAGATTACAGAGGTACCTGAAATTTATTTCAAATTACTCTGATTTTGGTACACTTAATAATCCATAAATATTGGTAACATTTCAAAAATTATTGGTATACTAGCATTCTCTCTCTCTCTCTCTCTCTCTCTCTCTCTCTCTCTCTCTCTCTCACTTTTTGGCCACAATTCAATTTTAGGTGCCATTCAATTGTACTGAAACATATATTGAAACATGTATTTTGTTCTCCAAAGTAGTTATGTCTTCCACAATAGTCCATTCTAGTTTTTACAGATATTCAACTAAATTTGCCCCTGCATCTAACCTGAAGCTGCCAGATTCATGCAAGAAGAAGGCTCAAGACACCTATTTTATGCAACTTAAACTCCCTTCTTTTGCACAGATAGGCTTGTCCAGTCTGTTATGGGGTTGCTCTCACGCCAATGAATCATTCTGGTATCTTGCCTACTTATATTAAGGATTCAGTTACCAATTACCTGAAGACTGAGGCTCATTTCATTTCTAATCAATTGCCTGTAGAGGATGGCAAAAAGAGGTAGCCCGCAAATGCTGACGGAGCTCCCTGCTGGGTAATATGGACAATTTCATAGTTGTGCTATCAATGGCATTTAAAGATTTGGCTAAAACAAGAAATGGCTTGCTGCACCAAGGGCAGACCCTGATTGTTCATCAATACACAGGTTCCCAGAGAAGCTATGATATTTATCCCAACCAGAAATAAAAGAGGTGTCATGAAGGCAATACTCTGTGTGGGGCTGCCAACCTAACCTCTCATTCTATACACTGTGAGGCAGGCTGGGGTAGTAGACAGGAGGACAAGCTAGGGAGGCAAAGAGAACAGAGTCTGAGTTCATGCTTGAGCAATTTATTTAATTTCTCTGAGCTTCACTTTCCTCATCTCCAAGAAATTGCAAATTAATATTGATGATTTAAGCAAAGGAAGGTGGTTTGTACATAGTAATCATTCAATAAATGTTAGTACTTAAGATTTATCTTACAGTTTCCTGTTGTCATAATTATTGATCAGATACTTAGGTAGGATCCAGTTAACCCAAAGAGACACCCAGAGAAGTTCATTTGTAACTTAAGATAACAAAAAGAATGAATGATAAAGACTGAATTCAAAATAAGGATGAGGCACTATACAAAAAAAGAAAATGGTATTTGAGGGTCTAATATCAGTTTCAAAATTTAGCTCAGAAATATTTTTGAAAGTCATTAGAGTCCACATGACTCTTGATTCCATGTTATTTTTACTGTCTAAGTTAGAAATTTGAGTCTGCAGGGCACAGAGGAGTTGGAAATACAGATTGGGCTGTTATCTGCAAATGGAAAATACTGAAGCCAGACAGCAGATGGACTTGTTCAGGGAGATAATGGAGGGTGTGGAACAGAGAAGTTAGAACCCGGCAGAACACCAATTTTTGAGGAAAGAAAGAACAGGAACCAGCAAAGGTGACAGTAAAAGAGTGATGAGATATGAAGGGGTAAAAATCAACAGCAGAGACAACTTTAAAGAAAAAAATTTATCTCAGATATGAAATTCCACACAGATTGGGTAAAATTAGGAATGAAAACCAGTAGTTAACCATTTCAGCAGAGAGGTAAAGACAGATATGCCTTATGATAGGTTGAAAACTGAGTGAGAAACTTTTCACAAAGGCTGACGTGGAAAGGAAGAGAAACACAGGACCATAGCTTGAGATATGAAACGTGAATTTGAGAAACACAATACGAAGAGAAAAACACATTTGAATGCCTATTTGGGGTTGAATTGTGTTCACACACACACACACACACACACACATCCCAAAAAAGACATGTTTAAGTCCTAACCCCTGGTACCTGAGAATGTGACCTTATTTGGAAATAGGGTCTTTGCAGATGTAATCAGGTTAAAATGAGGTCATACTGGATTGGAGTGGGCCCTAATTCAATGAGTGGTGTCCTTAAAAGGAGAGAGAAATGTGGCCAAAGTGGAGACAGATAGGGAGAGAAAGCCCTGTGAGGACAGCCAGAAAACACAAGGATTGTTGGCAACTGCCAAGAGCTAAAGGAGAGGTATGCACAGGTTCTCCTTCAGGGCCTCCCGAAGGAGCCAGGTCTGCCCACACTTTGATTTCAACCTTGTAGCCTCCAGAACCATGAGACAATAAAGTCCTGTCATTTTAAGCCACCCAGATTCTGGTACATTGTTCAGACAGCCCTAGCAAACTAATATAATGCAAGGGCTATCAATAACAATCAAAAGATAAAGACCTAACAGAATATTTACAATGAACAGAAATCACGATCACCTTGAGGCACAGAAATAATTGACATGAACATAATCATTTAAAAGCAAAAGGAAAAGACAACTGGTAAGAAAAATCAGTTAAAATCGGGAATAATTATGAAGAATCTTGCATAAGTTCCTTAACCCGGTTTTATCCATTGCCATTTTAAAATACCAACTACTTGCATCATAAACATGTTTAAAAACGATTTGTGCATCTCTTTTCAGTTTGAGGTCCTGGAATGAAAGATGATACATATTTTAAAAATTATCATGGGCCTCTCTCAGAAGATGGCAGACATTTTAGACCTGAAGGTAATTTTTCCCCCCACTTTGTTTACTGAATGATGACAATGAAAGGAAAGAGTGTTAAAAGAAGGTATTGCTGCAAGTATACGTTGTCTGATGATGAGAACCTTAAGAATAATATTCTGTGGCTCATGCTTCAGACTTCTGATATTTATTCATTCATTAACACAGTCAACAAGCATTTCAGAGCACCTACTGGGCTGTATGGAAAACACCAGGTTCTGATTGCTCTGAGATGTTGTGCTCGAGACTATGGGGGAACGAGGGGGAGGTGAGGAGGATGCTTTAACAGGCTTTCTTAAAACGTTGTGTAAAAGTTGTTTTATGTGTTAACTGAATCATGGACCTACATACTATAGTCACACTTTTAAAATGTCTCCCAGTGAAAGACAGTAAAATAAGGAGTCCTTTGAAAGGTGGTTGCGCAATTCATATTTTATTGGTTCTTAAATTCATACTTTTGGGATCTAGATTTTCTTGAAGAGAGACAAGACTACATTTTAATTAAAACACATTCCTTAAAGGTATTTTATAATTAATTTGAGCAGTAGAGTTGCTTCCTCCTCTGTGGTTGAAATAAGGAGAAATTTTTTACTCCCTAATTACCCAGGTAATGGGTTCCAGCCTCCCTTTGATGTGTCATAAAGGCTCACCTGTTTCACTACAACCTGCTATTTATTATCAACCAATTGCAGTTTCCCAAATCCTGAATTTCCAAAGTGCCAGTTATCCAAATCACATGTGTGTCCCCTTTGCACCCATTCTGAAAAAGAATTTTCCTTGATCAAAACTTTAACCTTGATTACCCCCTGGTGCGTCCGCCCTTTATTACCTAGTCCACATTAAAATCCAGAGGACTACCAGTAGACACGCTGCCCATTAAGGCATTTCTTTTAACTGTATTTTAACTATTAGGAGTAAGGGTAAGAAAAGATAGAAATCATATGAAAATAAAGATATATAAGTTCAGGAGTTTAAAAAATAAGATTTAGAATCATCCTATACCTTTTTACTGACCTTTTAAGGTTGAAAGCCTTGGACTCTCCCATCAGTATAATGCACATTTACATATACTCCCAAGAGTTCATCTCCCAGAAGCCTATCCATGAATCCCAGGTTTTACTCTCCCCCAAAAAGGTCTTCCATTTCACTTTCTCATTTGACCCCTTGAAGGTGATTAATGAGAAAAACTGCAAAAAGTACTTGAACCGTGTCTAGTGCAAAATTCAAAAACTTGCTTCCAGAACACTTTGCCTAAACAATTTGACGAAAACTTCTCCAGAAAGATGCATAAAATAAAGTGACTAAAGGTGTGGTGGGATGTGTGCCTACAAGATACAGGGAGCTAGGGTGGGGAAGAGTGGAGGAAACAGAGCCTATAAATTTTGGGAAATAAATCAGTGTCTTGCCAGCAAGGTGATCATGTAAATTATATAAGGAGGGGAAATGCTCTAGGCAACATTCTTAGTGCAACTTGCAGATTTCGAGGAATGTGAGTATAAGATTCTGGGAGGCAGGAGCAGGAAGACCCTAGAAATGCCATTGTGGAAGGGAACTCAGTGTGGGCAGGACCTAGGCATGCCCTCAGGAGGGAGCCTGATAGGCCCTGGTGACAGCAGGGTCCATCTGGGTCCAAGGGGACTTCATCAGAGATGCTGGGCGATTCTGAAGTTGGGTGCAGAAGTCCTAAGAGAACTTGGAAAGAATACTTGTCTAAGTGGGCCTCAAAGGCCCCTGCCTGACATGAGCAATAAGAATCCTGTGAGTTTTTAGAAACACATGGAAGAGCCCAAACTGGTCATTAGGGAGAACGGGAGGGTCTGAGGTGGAACCATGTTCCTGGCTCCAAGGAAGAGATGTGCGTAAAAGGGAAACCTCCTGGAGCCCTGCTGATGAGCAGACACTGTAATGATTTGGGGACCTGGAGGTGGGGAGAGGGGGAGGTGGTTGCAGCCCAGGGACCTTGGGAGCTCTAGCAAGTTTGGGGAAATTCTGTCAGTGTTGCTGTCAGGTTTGCTACCAATCCATTTGGTGTCTTTGTGAGAAATGGAAAAAAGTGTCCCTTCTCTCTCAGGTGGATGCATCTCTAGGATATCCAGGTTATACAAATTATGAATCAGAGCATGGGCTGTGTTTTAGCCCCCACTTGCTCCAGTGGACAGAGTCCTTTTCCAGTCCACCATCTGCCCAAGTACACAGAAAGACCCTGAATGGACTGAGAATTTTCTTTTGGCTAAAAGCTAATCTTGTGCCCACATGAAATTATCTGGAAAGAGCAAGATACTATATATGTAGCAGGAGACTAAGGATTGTATTTGTAGATAAAAGTTTTCTTTTAAGGGTTGTAAACTAATAAGAGATACAGAAATAATAAGGGATAGCATACTTGACTTGGGTCACTACAACTTCTAAAAATGTCTGTCAATGGTTAATATTATTCCTAATCCCTCTCCCATCCTGATTTCCTATAGAAACGGTTACATGTTTGTGTAAGCATAGACAAGTTAATTAGACCCTCTGCACATTAGTTTCTTCACCCTGGAGTTGTGGTGAGGGTTTAAAATGTTGATACATGTAAAGCTTAGAACTGGGTCTGGCATTTAGTATTGACTCAATAAATGTTAGCCATTTTTATTATTTGTACCATTCACATGTTAATGAGAATGTGAAAGCTGGATGGGGCTGTAGAGGCCATCTGGGAAACATTTATGCAGAAAATAGTTTTCAAGCTAGGCCTTGGAAAATGGATAGGATTTCAATAGAGAAAATAAGAGGAAGACATTCCAGGAATTGGGAATAAAGGTGGAAAGCTACAGGCAACATTCAAGTATGGTTGGCAGATTTATTTAGCAGACACTGAATGGAATGTGTAGGAGAGAGGTGGAAAATAAAGCTACATCGAGGACACATAATAAGACATACAGAATTCATTCTTCTCTCTCTGGTCAGCAATAAAAACCAAGAAAGATTTAACTTGCAACCCTTTGCAATCTAGCTCCCACTCGACAGACTCTCTTTTCTCAAAGGTCTTCTAATGCAGTGCTTCTAAAAGTTGGAAGTACAAACCAATGACTTGAGGACCATCCTAAAATGCAGATTCTAATATGGTAGGTCTAGAGAGAGGCCTGAGATCCTACATTTTTAATCAGCTTCCAGGTTCTACCGTGCCCCTGCTTGCTTATCCAAGGCAAGAGTCTAATCCAACGGCCTCTTCTCATTTTTATCCTGAAACCCTCTACAGTGTTAGGATTTGCCGACCTTCCTGAAGCTCTCATCACTGGCTTCTATTTTCTTACCTGACTCTTATGCTATTACTTGAAGCTGAGAATAGAGACTAAAAGCCTGTAAAACTCCAGTACATATTGACTTGTCTTGAGCACAGCTTTCGTCATATAAAACAAATTTGCCATTGGCAAAAAATATCTACATATAATAGCTAGCTACAAACTCAAGGCCAGTCTTTAGATGTGTATTGTCCAAACAAATGTCAGTGCAACAGTCTCTTTGTTCTTCTAAATGCAGATATTACAAACCATCTTTTAATAAAAGGCAAATATCATTATAAAACATACCTGTTGCCCATCTCATGATGCCTATAGCTGCTCTGAAAAATAATCTCCCAAGATCCCCACCCCACCCCTCTCCCAATCATCCACATGGCCATTGGCTATAATTGATTGGTGCAGAGATGGGTCCCTAAGCAATACTAGGTTATTTTGAGTCTTTCCTCGGGATTTTACACTAGAATTGAAAAAAGCAAGTCAGTCTCTTGCTGTCTCTACAGAACAGAAGTCAAGAGCATTTAAGCTCAGGAGCACTGCGGACCACACTGGGCCACGTGGACTGAAGAGCAGGAAACAGCAGTCAGGTGTCAGAAAAGACGGATGAAGACACCAGGAGAGCACAGGAAAGAGCGCCACAGCGTGGCACCTGACAACCTGACATCTCCACATAGGCCTTGTAGGCAAGGCTTAACCACAGTCTCACTGGAGTCTTGGCAGAATGCCCTGTGATTTCTGCCAGCCTAAGGGAAGATAAGCAACCTGGTGAGGAGCTGCTGAGAGCCTGTTTCTCCCGCTCTTGTGGAAGACTGCCACAAGCCCATTTCTCATTTACCTCCCCAGTTTACACTGAGCACAAGACTTTCCACTTCACTCCCACTTAGGGTAAAGCTATGGCCTAAGTGTATAAAACTGCCTGGCTGTGGTTCTGAGGTGGTTCCTCAATAGCAGAGGGACCTCCTGCTCATACCATCTGTCATCTAGCCTCTTCATGTTGGTGTTACCTGTGGAACAAGGGACAGAGGGAACTGATACCATAATGACTTGTTTTTGGCTAAGTAATTAACTTTCTGAATCCATTGGGCAAATCTATGGTGCTATGGCAAGCCATCCTAACAGCTGTAGTAGTGTGACTTGTGACCGTATTGTTAGCCTTGGGAATGGGTAACCATTTGACGGAGAGAAGAAGTAAGAGATGGCAAGAGTTCACTTCCTGAGCTTCCCCTCAGGGCTCCAGCTCCTAATTCCAGTCCGTCCCGGGAATGCATCTCAGACCTTGAATTCCATGAGATACCGGTATTTCTCTAATAAACCTCCCCAGCTTCTCTTTTCTTCTCCCTTAAGAAAGCCAGTATGTGTTTTTAACTTTTACAATCAAAAGATCATATAATACACACAACAGAGGTATTGTATTTGATGGCAGTATCAGTAATCGGAATGCCAGTGCGAGGTTCACATGATTTTTTGTATTTATTAAAAGTCTACCTGTTTTGTATATTGATTTCTTTTTGGCCCTTGACCTAGTATGAGGCCTTGACCTCATATATATAATATAATTAGCCTGCACTTATTAAAGTCCAATCTACAATTTTATGAAAATGTTATTAGCCGAATGGAAGAAAACATGACTCTTTTTCACTAGGATGAAAGTATAAAGTACTCTCATCATTTATCAATAATTCCATACACTAATGTATAAATCAAATATGCTATGCTTAATTTAATTATGAAGGTACTAATTTTCATTCATGTTAATTACAAGAACATGATGGAATCATACAATATATTTATGCCAAATATTTATCATCCAACAGAACAGTGTAAGTAGGCTTAGAGTTTGATCTACTTTTAACACACCTCGAGTTAACTGTGTCTAACACATAGTATGAGCTAAGTCAGTGGTTCTCAACCTGTGGGTCGCGACCCCTTTGGGGGTCGAACGACCCTTTCACAGGGATCGCTTAAGACCATCGGAAAACAAAAAGATATTTACATTATGATTCATAACAGTACCAAAATTACAGTTATAGCGTAGCAACGAAAATAATTTTATGGTTGGGGGTCACCACAACACGAGGAACTGTATTAAGGGGTCGCGGCATTTGGAAGGTTGAGAACCGCTGCTCTAAGTCAATATGTAGATACTTGTGAATCATTAGTCACAGGTTAGGACATTCACCAATTAGCTTCACTTTCCTATTGGACCAGCTGTTTTCTTTGATCAGGATCATGGGCTCTGAATCAAGTGAATCAGGGACAGTTGGCAGAGTATTGGACATTGTGGAATTTGACCAAAATGGTGAATAAGGTGGTACAAATTCATCATCACTATGGGGACACAGCTAAAAAATAGACAGTGGAAACACTGACATCATAATAATGGATGGACATAGCCCAATTACATATAAAAAAATGAATACATTAATTGCCATATTAACGAAATATAATCTTTAGGAAAGTGTACAGATTGTAAGTGATACATCTGGCTGCTCACAGTACCCCTGAGATGCAAATAGTTCACTGACATAGTAAAAACAGTCATAATTTGTAGTAGTCCCTTATAAAAAGTGCAAATGTGTCTGAAAATCAAATAAATTTTACTACTGGAAGTTAAACATTAGACATCTAGTCATTGTCTTAATATGATTTATTAGTTACCATAATTAAGAGAATATCTACATTTAATATCTACATTTATTAAAATGTTTTATGAGACGACTGAATTATAGTAATTATTTTACATATTAATCATAAAAATGCACCACCGTATGTAAGATTAACTTTTCAATCAACTCATGATTTACATTTTAAATGTCTTTAAAATACGTTCACATAGCAATCTCATGGGAAACTTTCCCTAGCCACACTTAGTAACTATTTTCATGATTGGTACTACAGATTTCTTTTTCTAAAGTTTTTTTTACCCCACAGCATAACTCTCCATAAATTAATGTGAACCCATTATATCAAAGGTGTTTATATGTGTTAACATATGCATTTAATTTTAATACGCCTATTTAAGGCACGAATAGCCCCAAGCAAACACAGTATGCAAAAAGACCTGTGGAGTCCAGAGGTACACATTTTAATGAGGGAGGCAGGAGTTATGCAAGATCTAAGTTGGAAGAAAGAGGCTACAACTGATAGCAAAGGTAGGTCTGACAGAAACTGGATCATTTTAAGTATTGTAAAATAGCCAGGTGGGCAAAAGCCTCCTCCAAGTTGCAGGCCTTCGAGCTGCCTTCCTTGCTTTTCAGGCTAGGAACCGAGAAGGCAGGGAACTCGAGAGCTGCCGACGCGGGCGCCTCGGCCACTTAACCCAGAGCACCCGCCGCCCGCCGCCCGCCGCCGCTCCCGGACGCCTTTACTCTCGGTCTTGGCGGGTTCAGGCTCTGCCCCGGCAGCGCGGAATTTGGAGGAAGAAGACAGAACTTCAGCTGAGAGACTTGTCTGAGAAACGTTTTCGGGACACCCAAAGGGAAAGCGACTAGCCCCCGGCGGGGCGGGGCGACGCGGCCTTACCAGCGGAACCACCGGCCAGGATCTGCCGAGAAGCCTCCTTCGCTAAGCCGACGTCGGCCTTGGCGGACATCTTCGCCAGCCTGAGGACGATGGATTAGGCTGAGAGGAGTGGGTGAGCCCGCGGGCCTGAATGCCAGCCTGCGGAGCCTCTTCAGATACAGAGATCCCGAGCTAGGCTGGTCCTCGGGCCGATCGGCTCCCCGGGAGGCGGCAATCCCGCGACTGCTCGGAGGCGGCGGTTGCAGGCGCAGACTCGCTGCGTGGTCTCCCGCGGATCTGAACCTGCCTGCTGCGCACCTTCGCGGGCTCCTTCTCGCCCCTGCTTGGCTCTCAGGACTCCACGAGGGGCCCTGGAGAAGACTCGCAGATGGGGTTGAGTTGGCCGACTGCAGCAGGCTGGGCTTGGTCCCCTAGATGGTGCCCACCCGCTTCCCTATCAGGAACTGCAGAGTTTGTCAGGCTGGACGTGCTGCCTCTGATAATGCAAGTAAAGAAGTTAACCTTGGCACTGAGCTCCAGCGGCAGGGCTAGGGCGACCCTTGCCCCTCCTGGCAAACCAGAACACAGTGCAATTCTAAAAATAGGACAGGTGAATACATTCCAGAAATTTGAGGCTGTAGGAACTAATTCAACCCAAATCCAATGTACAATTATCTTACAATTGTGTTAATGTTCTGTTTTACTAAGAAATGGTTTTGGCCTAATGGGATTTATCTGATACCTCATCAGCCTGAGTTTTATTTACTGAAAGATAAATAAGAAAAGGAGGCCTTATTACAAATAAGTCTCTTCTGTACCCCAGGTCAGTGGCTCTCACGTAGGATCTTAAGACCCAGCAGCATCAGCATAATGTGGGAGTTTGTAAGAAAGGCAAATTTATGGCCCCACCCCAACCTACTGAATCAGAATCTCTAGATACAGACCTCAGAAACCTGTGTTTTAATAAGTTCTCCAGTAATTGTTATGAACGCTAAAGTTTGTAGGCCACTAACCTAAACAATCAAGGAGTGTTAAGGAACTACCAGTATATTCTCTCTATAAAACGTCTAACTATTCATACTAGCCCTTTGGGATACTTGGCAAAACAAAAATACTAATTTATACTATTCTTAAACCACAACTTGCAAATGCTATGTAGGAGAGATACAGATTCTGAAATTTTAGGAAAATCCCACACCTCTAACAGGCAGGCGATTATACGAGTAAAAGGGAGAACAACGGGCTTTGGAAACCCTATTATCATATTATTTCTTAAATACGGTATTTAATACTAAGTGTATTTATTATTATTATTTTTTAAAGATTTTATTGGGGAATCGAGGGAAGGGGAACAGACAAGTTGCTGTCCTTTTGTTCTTCAGTCTAGTTGTGGAGGATGTCGCTTCACTGGCCCATGTTGGTATTATCATTGCGCTCTTCCCGGGTGAAGCAGATCAGTCGCCGGTCGCTGGATGGCCACTCACAGCGGCTCTTCTCAGCTCACGCTGGCTGCTGGCCACTCACTGTAGCTTATGGGAGCCCACTGCAGCCTACGCTGTCCCCAGCGACTCAGCTCCAGGTCGAGCTGTTGTTCACCATTTTAGCTATAGATGGCGCAGCGTCACTGGCCCTCATGTGGGATCCGAACCAGGGCCCTGCTGCTCAGAGCTGGCGTCCATCTCTTAACCAATGTGCCACTCGGCCGGCCCAATACTAAGTATATTTAGATTGAACCATATAAAACTGCCGTTTTTGAAGGCACAAACCATTCAATAGCAGTAATGTAATATGGTTCAATTTAATATATATGATTTCCAATCAAATGTACAATAACTGGTTTCATATATTGTTTTCATTTCTTAGGCTGAGTTATTAAAAGCTGTTAATAATGATATTTTAACTGGCAAATTTAAAGTGATAAATTGGAGAGACTTGCTGCTTATGTGATCCCAAGTACAAAAATAAAGTTTCTCATATTTGATTAAATATTTGATTAAAATTACTAAGTTTGAAATGTTTACCACGAAATAGTTTTCAGAAAAATTTCCTATTTAGATAGAGCTTTTGAGCACTGTTTCAGTCTTCCACTAATTAGAGGTATTGAGTGCAATATAGAATCACTTATTCAACAAATATTGAGAACCTATTATATACCAAGTGCTAAAATCAGAATCTCAGAGCTCATAGAGAAAACATTTCCCTCATTTCCCATTGAGGGAACTGAGTTTCCCAAGATCACACAACAAATTAATAATATAGCTGGGATTTGATTCCAGGATTCCCTCTTCTAATAGCAATGGAATTGTATATTTAAATATTAACCACAGGTCAAACTATATTCCATCACACAGAAACCTAAAATAATTAAATTCCCCCCCAAATTAATTGTATTTATTCATATATAAGTAGGGACATTTTTTTAAGTTAAAAAAAATTGTCATAACTCTTAAACCCCAAGGCACACACTGAACCAAATTCTGCATGCATTCATTGAGCACTTGCTAAGTTTCAGTACTTTATTATGTGCTGGCAATGTAACAGTTAAAATCCCTCGTGGAGCATATAATCTAATGAAGGAGACCCCATCATCTTGTTACGTAAGTAAAATTTTGCCTTCCCTAGATTATTTCAGGAAATACAAGAATAGTCCCAGGTCAAGATTTACAGACAGCCTTTTCACATTATCCATGAGTGCCTTAACCACTGAATATGTAATTCTGAGAAAGTGGATGCAGGCTTGTAGTCTAAGACCTCAATCTCTCAATACCCCTATGGATCAGTCAGAAGCCTCGCCAAATACCTTCCAAATACCGTTAAAAAAAAAATTGCTACCTCTTTTTAACCTCTCTGGACTAGAACAGATTTCTTTGAATAAAAAAAGCAAGGCCTGATATCACAGGTAATCTAGTCTACCTCTAGAATAGTTGAGGTGATAGGGCCTAGGTATAAGAACATTCTAGAGTGTGGAGTCAGCCAGTGTAAATCTCTTAGCAAATACCTACTGTGCTCTGATTACAGGATATATCTTTTATCTGTAGCCAAATTTGACGGTGGCCAGTATTGGGATGCTGGAAGGTTTAGCACTGGGGAAAAAAATGATAAAATTCACTTGACCTATTTCATTTTCCCTAAACTCAATGCATCACATTACTCTTTTTATTTTATATATATATATATATATTATTATTATTATTATTTAATATAATATGTAATGTCCTGATATTGGTTGGTAGGGTGGATAGCTAATATCTTGGTTCACAGCAGATTAAGCGAGAAAAGAATAGGGGAGGGGGAAGTCAGGGAGATTGTAGAAAGCTGAAAGCGACCTACAACCTTCAGGCCATATTTGGCCTACCTAGTAAATTGTAATAATTACAACATTCATTTAATGCTTACCTTATACCAGGCACTGCGCTAAGCATTTTGTAACCCATTATCTTATTCACAAATCCCTGTGACATATTCTTATCTTCATCTTACAAATGAAGAAACTCTGGCACTCTAGAGGTTAAGTAACTTGCCTGAAGTCACACTGAGTATTTAGCAAGTATTATTTGAACATAAGTATTTATAATTTAAGAGGCCTCTTTCTGAATCACTAGCTGTTGTTATTATGGTCTAATTTTAATATCAGGTTTTCTTCCCATACAGAAAAGAATCAAGATGTAAAATCATTCAGAGTAAATACCTTGTAGCATCCTTGACTTTGATAAACAATGAATTGATAAGCTGGCTTGGGAACTTTGTATTTCTGAAGTTAGAAAAGTACTAACTTCAGTGTCATAAATTATATACTCGTTTGTGTAAATGATGTGAATTTTTCCATTTATTAAGTCAGGGTTTCTCAGCAAGTCTCATTGACATTTTGGGGCCAGATAATTCTTTGTTGTGGTAGGCTGTCCTGTGCAATGCAGGATATTTAGCAGCATCCCTAACCTCTCTCTACCCACTAGCTGCCAGTGGCAACTCCCTCCCCAGTTGTGACAACCAAAAATGTCTCCAGTTACTGCCAAATGTCCACTGTTAGGCAAAAATGACCTTTGTTGAGAACCACTGGTTTAAGTAAAAGAGCTTATATAGTAGTGAAGTCTGTTTTAACTTTCTAAAACTATAAAATGACAGACCTGGAAGACATTATAATCAATTCCTTATTTGACAGGTGAGGAGATTGAGGTGTGATGAGATTGAGGACCTCACCTAAATTACCAGCCTACTTAAGGGAAGAGTTGGGTGGGAAGGCCAGACATTCCCTGACTTCAGAATTGATCATCTAAACATTGATGTCTGGGACATTTCCCATAAATGGAATACTGTGATTACAGTACTCAGAGTGATCCTTTTAAAGCATATTTCAGATATTACTCACCTGTTACAAGCCATCTAGTGGCTTCCAGTTATCCTTTGAATGGAATCTGAAGTCCTAGCCATAGCCCAAAAGATCCTACATAATTTGGCTTCTGGCTACCTCTCCAGACATTTTCTAGCACTCCTCTTTCATCTTTCTCTTGTCACACTCATTTTCTTGGCATTCCTTTGAACATTTCCACACATGCCCCCATCTTTGCTTTTGCTCTTCCCTGTGCCAGGAATGTTCTTCTAGACATTTCCATGACTTGCTCCTTCACTTTCCTCAGGCGTCTGTACAAATATTACTTTAACAGGCAGGCTTTACGTGTCTAAAGTTGCACTTCTCAACCTTTTCCCTCTTTATCTAGCCTGATTTATTTCTTTTCATTACAATTTTCAACACCTAGATATATTTTGCATTTATTCTTATTCTTTTTTTCCTTTTGAATGTCAAGTCCATGCAAACTAACTGAAATACTGCCTGGAATACAGTAGGCAAATAATGAATATTAATTCAGTGAATGAATCACAGTCACCCCAGAAAAACACCTCATACCCTTTCTTTAAGTAATCACTCTCATTTACACTTGTACCATCCCCTGGCAACCACTTAATATGCTTTCTGCCTCAATGGATTTGCCTATTCTGAATACTTCATATAATAGGAATCATACAATGTCTAATCTTTTGGGTGTGACTTCTTTCAGTTAGCATCATGTTTTAGAAATTTATCCAAGTTGTAGAAGGCATCAGTACTTCATTCCTTATTATGGCCGAATAATATTCTTTGTATGTTCTGCAATTTGTTTATCCATTTATTTGTTGATGGACATTTGGATTGTTTCCACCCTTAAGCTATTATGAATAGTGCTGCTATAAATGGGTGTGTACACAAGTCTCTGTATGGTTATATATGTTTTCATTTCTCTTCAGTATACATATAGGAGTGGAATTTCTGGAACTACCAACTGTTTTCCACAGTGGCTGTACCATTTTACATTCCACAGCAATGCGCAAGCCCTCCTACTCCTCACATTTCTTCCAAAACTTATTTTCCTTAAAAAAAAAAAATTACAACCATCCTAGTTGGTGTGAGGATGTGAAATGGTATCACATTGTGGCTTTAATTTCATTTCCTCAATGACCAATGAAGTTTGCCATCTTTTCATGTGCTGACTGGCCATTTGCATATCTTCTTTGGAAAAAAGTCTATTCAAGTCCATTGCTTATTTTATAATTCGGTTGTTTATCTTTCTGTTGTTGAATTGTATGATTTCCTTATGTGATTATAGATATTAAATTCTTATCAGATATGTGATTTGCAAATGTTTCTCCCATTCTGTGAATTGTCTTTACTTTCTTAATAATGTCATTTGATACACAAGTTTTTCATTTTGATGAAGTCCAATTAATCTATTTGTTCTTTTGTCACTTCATGCTTTTAGTGTCAAACGAAGACCATTGCCAGATCCAATGTAATGAAGAGTTACCTCTATAATTTCATATAACAGTTTTATAGTTTTTAGCTATTTAGTTTGCTGATCAATTTTTAGTTAATTTTTGTATATGGAGTGAAACAGGTATCCAAATTCATTCTTTTGCATAAGGTTATCCAGATGTACCAGCACCATCTATTAAAGAAGACTATTCTTTCCCCATTGAATGGTCTTGGCACCCATGCAGAAAATCAAATGGTCATAGATATTTGGGTTTCTTTCTGAACTGTTCTTGCCATTGGTCTATACGAGGTGTGACAATTAAGTTCGTAAACTTCTTGCAACGATGTTGCTAACTTTTTTTGATGTCAGAGGGATTATTCATTAAGAATTTGTACCAACTGGACAAACAGTTAATTAACTAAGTTTACTGTTTGGAAGTGCTGAAAAGGCTGCGTGAAGAGTTAGGACGACCTGAACTTTTCGCCACCAATTGATGGTTCTTGCATCGCAACAGTGCATCAGCTCACATGGCATTGTCTGTGAGGGAGTTTTTAGCCAGTAAACAAATAACTGTATTGGAACACCCTCCCTACTCACTGATCTGACCCCTAATGACTTCTTTCTTTACCCGAAGATAAAGGAAATATTGAAAGGAAGACATTTTGATGATTCAGGACATCAAGTGTAATACGAAGAGAGCTCTGATGGCCAGTCCAGAAAAAGAGTTCCAAAATTGCTTTGAAGGGTGGACTAGGTGCTGGCGTCGTCGGTGCACAACTTCCCAAGGGGAGTACTTGGAAGGTGACCATAGTGATATTCAACCATGGGGTATGTAGCTTTTTTCTAGGTTGAGTTTGTGAACTTAATTGTCTGACCTCGTATGTCTATCCTTGTAACTTTACCTTACTATCTTAATTAATGTAGCTTAATAGTAAGTTTTGAAATCAGAACACATGAGTCCTCCAGCTTTGTTTTTCTTTTTTCAATATTGACTTATTTGGGGCTCCTTGCAATTCCATATGACCTTGAGGATCAGCTTGTCAATTTATGCAAGAAAGGCCATTGGAATTTTTATAAGAATTGCACTGAGTCTGTAGATCACTGTGGAGAGTACTGCCATCTTAACAATATTGTCTTTTAATCTATGAACGTGGGATGCCTTTCCATTTAATTGGGTCTTTAATTTCTTTCAGTGTTGCCTTGTAGCTTTTAGTGTATAAGTGAATTTATTACTAGGTATTTTATTCTTTTGGATGCTGTAGTAAATGAATTGTTTTCTTACTTTCCTTTTTGGATTATTCATTGCTGGTGTACACAAACACAATTGATTTTTGTGTATTGATCTGTAACCCTCAACTCTGCTGAATTCATGCATTAATTTTTTGGTAGATTCTTTGGATTTTTCTCTACGTAGAATCATGTCATTTGTTAATATGGATAGTTTTATTTCTTCCCTTCCAATTTGGATGCCTTTCTTTCTTGCATAATTTCTCTCTCTCTCTCTCTGGGACTTCCAGTAAATGCTGAATAGTATTGATGAAATTAGGCATCCATGTCTTCTTCCTGATCATAGGGGGAAAGCTTTGTCTTTCATCATTGAATATGATGTTACCTGTGGATTTTTCATAAATGCTTTTTATGTTAAGGAAGCTCCCTTCTATGCCTATTTTGCTGAGTGTTTTATCATGAAAGGAGGTTGGATTTTGTTAAATGCTTTATCTACATCTGCTGAGATGATCATGTAGGTATTTTTCCTTTGTTATATCAATATGGTATATTACATGGATTGAATCTCTTATGTCAAACCATCATTGTATGCCATGTACAAATTCCACTTGTTCACGGTATTTAATCCTTGTAATGTGCTTTTGAATTTGATTTGCTAGTATATCATTGAGGATTTTTATATCACAAGGGATACAGTCTATAGTTTTCTTATATCTTTGTCTGGCTTTGGTATCAGGGTAATGCTGGTCTCCTAGGATGTATTAGGAAGTATTTCCTCCTCTTTATTTTTTGAAAAAGTTGGAGTTAGAACTGTTGTTAACTCTACATTAAACGTTTGGTAGAATTCACCAGTGAAGGCATCTGGTCCTGGACTTGTTTTTATTAGGATGTTTTTAATTACCATTTCAATTTCTTTACTTGTTATAGGTCTGTTGAGATTTTCTGTTTCTTCTAGAGTAAGTTTTGTTAATGTGTGTTTTGAGAAATTTTTCCATTTCATATAAATTATCTAATTTGTTGGCATAATATTTCATTTATAATATTCTCTTATAATTCTTTTAATTTCTGAAAGTCAGTAGTAATGTCCCTATTTTCATTTCCAATTTTATTTACATCTCATTCTTTTTAGTCAACCTAGCTCAAGTTTTGAGAATTTTAAAACATTTTCAATGTACCAACTTATGATTTAGTTGATTCTATTTTTTCTTTCCTAGTCCCTATTTTGTTTACCTCTGCTGTAATCTTTGTTATTTCCTTCCTTCTGCTGGTTTTGAGTTTAGTTTCTCTTCTTTATCTAGTTCCTTAAGGTTTAAAATTAAGTTGTTGATTTAAGACTCCTTTCTTCTCAGCACTGCTTTTGATGCATCCTCCAACCTTTGGTATGTTGTTTTCGTTTTCATGTTTCTCAAAGTATTGTTATGGGTTGAATTGTGTTCCCGCCAAAATATTTGTTTAAGTCCTAGGCCCTAGAACCTCAGAGTATGACCTTATTTGGAAATAAGGTCTCTACAGAGTAATCAAATTAAAATAAGGTCATTAAGGTGACCCTAATCCAATATGATTGTATCCTTATTAAAAGGGTAAATTGGGACACAGAGACAGACATACACAGAGGGAAGACTATGTGAAGAGACACGCAAAACACCACTTGATTACTGTTGTGTTTGTAGTATGTTTTGAAATCAAGAATGTGAGGTCTCCACTTTGTTCTTCTTTCTCAAGATTGCTTTGGCTATTTGGGGTCTTTTGTGGTTCCATATGAATTTTAGGGATTTTTTTTTCTACTTCTGCAAAAAATGCCATTGGAGTTTTGATAGGGATTGCACTGAATCTGTAGATTGCTTTGGGTAGTATGGATATTTTAACAATATTGTTTTCTAATTCACAAGCAGGTGTCTTTCCATTTATTTTTATCTTCTTTGGTTTCTTTAGTAGTGTTTTATAGTATTCTGTGTACAAGTCTTTCACCTCCTCAGTTAATTTTATTGCTAAGTATTTTATCCTTTTTTGATGCTATAGTAAATAGCATCAAATAGAAAAGATTATTTTCTTAATTTCCTCTTCAGATAAGTCATTATCAGTGTATTGAAACACAGCTGATTTCTGTGTGTTGATCTGTATCCATCAACTTTGCTAAAATCATTTATTAGTTGTAATAGTTCTATACTATATTTAAATGTCATTTATGCACCAACATTACAATACTAAGAATTGTATATTTGTCTATACATTTACATTTACCAGGGAGGTTCATATTTTCATATGGTTTTGTGGTATTGTTTATCATCCTGTTGCTTCAACTTGGAAGGTACCCTTCAGCATTTCTTGTATGGTAGGTTTAATGCTGATGAACTCCTTCAGCTTTTATTTTTCTGGGAAAGCCTTACTTTCTTCTTCATAATTGAAGGACAGTTTTGCAGAATATAGTATTCTTAATGTTTTTTTTCTTCCAGCACTTTGAATATGTCATGCCACTCCCTTGTAGCTTATAAAGTTTCAGCTGAGAAATTTGTTATTTCATAGGAACTCTTTTATACGTGACAAGTTTGCCTTTCTCCTGCTGTTTTCAACATTTTCTCTCTGTGACTTTTGATAGTTTGATTATGATATGTCTCAGTGTATGTCTCTATATTTATTCTAATTGGAGTTCCTTGAGCCTCCTGAATTTGTCTGTTCATTGCTCTCCTTAGATTTGGTGAATTTGCAGTCATTATTTCTTCATATAGGCTCTCTGTCCCTCTCTTTTTCTTCTCCTTCTGGGACTCCCATAATTTGTACATTGTTCCACATGATGGTATCCCATAAACCCCTTAGCCTCTCTTCATTTTTCTTCATTCTTCTTTTCTTTTTGCTCCTCTGCCTTAGTAATTTCGAAAAGTCCTATCTTTAAGTTTGCGGAGTTTTTCTTCTGCCTGGTCAAGTCTGATATTGAATTCCTCTAATGAATTTTTCAATTTAGTTATTGTATTCTTCAATTTCAAAGCTTCTGTTTGGGTCTTCATATTTATCTTTGTTAATGCTCTCATTTATTAATACATTGTTTTCCTGATTTTGTTAGTTGTCTGTGCTTTCTTTTAATTCATTGAGCATTCATATGATGGTTATTTTGAATTCTTTGGAAATTCATATATGTGTTTCTTTAGGGTAGGTTATCAGGAGATTTTTCTTTTCAATGGGCCATGTTTCTTCATCTTTTTGTGTCTTTTGTTATCTTATGTTGGGACTTCAGCATTTGAAAAATCAGTCACCTCTCCCAGTTTTAGTGGTCTGGTTTTGTATAGGGAGGACTTTCTCCAATCAGTCGGGCTAGAGATTCTGGAGACCTCTTAAGCCTTATCTGGGGATATGATCTCTTTAGGTTTGTTCATGTAACCTAATAATTGAAGACATTTTCCAGTTTGTACTCAGGATCTCCCTCTGGCATCTGTCTGCAAAGCTGCATTTTCTGTGATGCTGTAGTAACCTGTGGTACTGGACCTCCAACTAGCTTCTGTCTGTGGTACTGTGGACTCTGATGCACATTGATTTTGTTCTCAACAGTCCCTAAACTGGCCACCCATTCCTGTCAGTGCTTAGATTCAGGCAAGATAGAAATCAGTCCCTGAGGCAAAACCCTGAAAGGTCAGAACACAGGACATACATTCCACTCCTTTCTCTTCCCAGGAAGAAGTTGGGAGTTGATCATTTCTAACCAATCATGTCATCCTGGGAGGATGGGTCACTTGCAAGGAAGTGCTATTAATTTTCCTACTGTGCTTTTATGCAGTTGGTTTCATACTCACCTTGTATGCAAGAACCCAGTTAACTGGTTTCTGGATTTCTCAAAAAGATAATTGGTCCATGTATTGTTAAATTTGTGTCACATGAGAGGAGGGTCTGGAGCTGCCTATTCTGCCATCTTGCTGCTGTCACTCCTGATTTGAATCCTTTTAAATGAATTTGTATTTGTGCTATGGTCTAGATTATGGTCTGCTTTGGTAAATATCCCATGCAGACCTGAATGTGTATTCTGCTGTGGATAGGAGGAGTGTTCTATTAATAAGTATGGTTGATAGTGTTATTTAAATCTTATAGATGCTTATTGATTTTTTTGTCTGCTTGTTCTATTGATTATTGAGGTGAGTTTGAAATCTCTGACTATAATTTATTAATTGTGGATTAATAATATATTAATTGTGGATTTCTCCTTACACTTATAACACATTTTCCTTCATGTATTGGGTTGTCAGAAAAGTGATAATGTATTTTTTCTATGTTTTTTGTTGCAAAAATGCGTCATGGCTTTTCCGACAACCCAATATTTTGAACTTCTGTTATTAGGTGTATAAGAAAGGGAATTGTGGAGGGCAGAGAAATGCATACTGAGGTCAGGAGACAATTAAACTCAGTTTTTAAAATGTTACATATTTGATAACTGAAAATGAATTGTGAAAGTACACAGACAGAGAAGGAAGAAATAAAACTGTCTTTGTTGACAGATGACATGATTATCTACATGAAAAAAAATTTTTAAATCAACAAAGCAAACCTGTAAGTGATTAAAGTTGTAAGACACAAGGTTAATACTGTTTTCCTGTGTACCAGAAATGAACAATTGGAATCTGAATTTAACAACACAATATCACTTACATTAGACCAAAAAAAAAGCACAAACTTAGGTATAAATCTTAACAAAATATGAACAAGATCTATATGAGGAAAAATACAAAACTGATGAAAAACACCAAAGGAAATGGAAAAAAACAGAGAGATATTACATATACAGGTGACCCTTGAACAACCCACGGGTTAGGTATGTGGACCCTTGAACAATCCACATATGCAGTTGGTTGAATCTACAAATGCAAAACTGAGGGATACAGAGGACCACTGTATATTTATTGAAAAAAATCCACATATAAGTGGACCCGTGCATTTCAAACCCATGTTTTCAAGGGTCAAAAGCATATGGAAAATAAGGTTCAATATTGTTAAGATATCAGTTCTTCCCAACTTGATCTGTAGATTCAATGCAATCCCAATCAAAACCCACGCAAGGTGGTTTTTTTTTATGGTTATTGATAAACTGATTCTAAAGTTTATATAGAGAGGAAAAAGACCCAGAAGAACCAAAACAAAATTGAAAGAGCACAAATCAGAAGATTGATACTACCCACCTTTAAGACTACTATAAAACGATAACAATCTAGACAGTGTGGTATTGGTGAAAAACAAACAAACAAAAAACAGATAAATAGGTCAAATGAACAGAATAGAAATCCCAGAAATAGACCCACACAAATAGAACCAAGTGATATTTGACAAAGGACCAATGATAATTCAATGGACAAAGGATAATCTTTTCATCAGGGTGTGCTGGAACTGGACATCCACATGCAAAATATAAATCTAGGAAGAGACTATACACCTTTCACAAAAATTAACTTAAAATGGATCATAGGTCTAAATGTAAAATCCAAAGTGATTAATCTCCTAGATTAATATAAGTGAAAGTCTAGGTAACCTGGGGTTTAGTGATGGCTTTTAAAATACATCAATAGCACAATCCATGAAAGAAAAAATTGGGAAGTTGGACTTCATTAAAATTAAAATTTTCTG
>NW_017731440.1:1872061-1929876 GCF_001890085.2 Hipposideros armiger | reverse complement strand
CTTATCCATATTTCTGCAAAAGCCCAATTTACACAAGGGATGAGGGCATAGACAATATCTGGATAACATCAACATCCTTAAGACAACACCACCTCAACATCCTTGAGAACAGGAAAGAAAGTTCTAATTGGTCTCTTTTATTTCTTGTAGACTGGCAACTGTTAGCAGCATGGAGAATGAAATGTGAATGTGAGTGAAGGTGGTGGTGGAAGGAGATTAGGAAAAAATTAGCTGTTGTGGTCTGAAAAGTTCAGGAAAAGAGCATTCGAGTTATCTCAGAAGACAAATACCACGTGATTTCACTTATATGTGAAATCTAAAGAACAAAGTAAATGAACAAACAAAACAGAAACAGACTCATAGATACAGAGAACACAATGATAGTTGCCAGATGGGAGATGGGTTAGGAGGCTGGGTGAAAAAGGTGAAGGGATTAAGAAGCACAAATTGGCAGTCAGGGGATATAAATACAGCATAGGGAATATAGTCGATAATATTGTGATAATTATGTATGGTACCAGGTGGGTACTAGACTTATCAGGGGATCACTTTGTTAATTATATAAATGTCTAATCACCATGCTGTACACCTGAAACTAATATAATATTGAAAGTCAACTGTCACTGAAAAAATAATACCTAATAATAAAATAGACTACAAAAAAAAAAGTTACCTCAGGTAAGTTGGAGGACTAGGGAGAAAGGGTTTAATGTTTGACTGACTCACTGAATAAAAAAGGCAGAAGGAAAAAACAGGAAAGGAATGAAAACATGGGTTTTTTTTGTTTACCCTGGAGACTTTCACCATCCAGGTAATGAGCTTTAAAAAACTAGGGTTATGTACCTTTACCTAAAGAAAAATAGTGTAACTACTTTCTCTAAATTAAATCTCTAAATTCATTATTTGTTTTGAATTTTCTCAATGTTGTAGTCACTATTCCTTTTTATTTCTTGTTATTCCTTGGCTAAGAAAAGCAACTTTCCCTTCTTTCTTTTACGCATAATTTGAGTTGGTCCTAAACTTTTTCATAAGTTAGTTATTCTTCCTGATTGGAGTTCCCTTTCCATCTACTCTGACAAACTGTACCACTCCTCTATTTTCTCATATATTTTAATGGTACTTTGTGTCCATAAATATGTTTCAGACCTTGGCTGCATTAAAGAAAAAAAATGCATTTCAAAGCTTATTCTATAACAAACCTCTTCAAAGCAATGTCCATTCATTAAGATATAATAAGAGTTTGTGAATTTTATAACCTATTTTGTTCCAACTAAGTTACATCCAATTTTTTCATGTCTTGACCACTCCTCTTTTTCACACTTAGTAAAGTGCAAGTTCCTTTCACTAACTTTAACGACTAACTTGGGAAACTGCCAACAGTTCATATTATGCCTATTATTCAGGGATATGTAGAAATCATTACTGCTTATTACCCAACACCCAGAAGAGTACCTAGCACATAGTATGTGTTCAATAAACATTTGGTGTCTGAATGAATAAAATGAAATATTTGGTGTCTGAACGAGTTAACATGACATTCGTGAAGGCAGTACTGATCTGTGGAACAAGAAAACCACATTTGATTACTAGCAGCTAATTAATTATGGCAGTCCCTTCTTATTTCAACACGGAGGTACACAAATTGAGGACTTAATTTTTTGTTTAATTCTGGAAGGTTCAACATTTTGTCTTCAAGAATCCACATATTGAACGTAAGCATCCAGATCTCTTTCTAGTAAAAGGGTTACCTCCTCCAGCTTTTGTTCTGAAACATTCCTTGGCCAGGAGCTAACAACTGCTTTTTGCTCACCCATCTGGAGTTCAACTTCGGCCCTTTTCATTCAGTCATCACTTGGCAATACTTCCCTCTCATCTTTCCCTGGCATCCCATTCTCTCCCTCTCACCTCAAACCACACACAAAACAGGAAGCCACAATTCCGCCAAGTCCCGTGGAGACGCGGCAGCGCTCAAGTTGAGGCCACAAGACGCGTTTTTACCCACGCGGTTTTCCTCCACCAACCATACGAGGGCCCACACAATATTTTGCTCTCGCAGATGGCGCCCCACGATCGTAGCACTGCTGGGGCTGCCGCGGAACCCAAGACCAAACTCTTGGGAAGACTTTCTAAACTCGTTCTGCGCCCAGAGACCCCGCCCCGCGGCCCTGGCGGCGGGACACGCGCATGCCCGGTGCGCGCCGCCTGCCTCCGGCGCCCGCCCCGCCTCCGTTCCCCGTGGGCCCTCACGCGCGGCGCGCGGCTGGCTCCCCCCGCCGCCACGCCCCTCCCGCTTGTTTGCGGGCGCGCGCACCTCCTCGCGCGGGGGAGCCCCGGGACGGTCCGCGCTGGCGGAGATTGGCGGACGCGGTGGCTGCGTGTTGGGCCTGAGAAACTGGGCGAGCGGGCAGAGTAGACTCCGGGGCGGTGCAGGGCGCCTCTCAGGTAAACGGGTAGCTGGGCGGTTTGGGCTACCCGAGTAAGGGGAGGTGGGCTTAGAGCAGCCCTGGAAATTCCGGCTGCAGCCCCCCCTTGGAGAAGGTGAAGGGGCTGCGCGGAATCGGCACCCGCGGAATGTTGGCCCCTGAGGCGGGGAGTGATGAGGCTCCCGGGAAGGTCAGCGCCGTGGAGCCCGCAGGTCCTCTTTCTGGGCATGATTTCGGCATCTCCCCCCCGCTTCCTATTACAAGGTCAGCAGCTGAGCGTTTATTCAAGGTGTAGGTTTTTGTTTGTTTGTTTTCTCCTTAAGTGGCGGTGAGTTAGAGGGTCCTGGTTCAACCTATGATTGACTGTGCCCTTGAGAGTCACCTAATCGTTTTGTATTTCAGGACTCACACTTGTAAGTTTCTGCAAAGAATACGATACTTCTTTAGGCACCGGGCTGTAGAAAGATGCTGTTAGAATATGTTTGGTTCTCAATGTCTCTGGGCCCAAATTTCTCTAATTGGAAGGTGACACCACCCAACAATATTTGTAAAGTACTTTGAGTTCCATGGGTGGAAGGAACTGGATAAACACAAGATAGCACTAGTAGATGGGATGGCAGAAAGAAAAACTTTCCACAAGAACAGGCTTTTTGAAAAGCTCCTTTGAACATTTTATGCAGATTAAATCACAGTGGTGATAAACAAAGGTAAGCCAAAACAAAGGGCCGAAGAAAACTACATTTCAAGGAGGTTTTTTTTTCCTTCCTCAGATTTTTTTTTATTATAATTAGTTTCAGGTGTCACAAGTTGTGGACTTTTCAAAGTTTTTCCTAGGGATCTAGTGTGGAACCAACTTAAAATGACAGTTACATATGCATTTGGGTATCCTATGCAGTAGTATATCAAGAAAATTAAAAGCTGACTTCTATATTAGGTAACAGGAATTAAGATACCCCATTGGGGAGAGGTAATGATAACAAATCAGAAAAGTGAATGGAGATGCATACAATTTTCTCTCCAAGGAACAGTCTATAGAAATCTTTTTAGTGTGTTAATTGTTAAAGGGTAATAGACCTACAGAAAAGTGCCTGAATGATAAGTGTACAGCTCATTGAATTTTCACAAAGTATATCTAGTACCTAACAAGAAAGAGCATTACTTGCATCCTAGAAGCCGCGCTTTGTGCCCCCTTTCCAAAGGTAACCATTATCTTGATTTTTAATGTCATTTACCTATTGACTTTGCCTAAATGGAATCATAAAGCCTATAGTCTTGTGTCTCACTTTTGCTTAGTATTGTGTTTGTGAGGTTTATACAAGTTATGTAGCAGTTTGTTCTTAATAGCCAAAAACTGTCCATCGAGTTTTTGGCTATTAACAATAGGGCTTCTATGAACATTTTTATAATTACTTTGATAAACATATATATACATTTCTGTTGGATATATATACCTACTGATAAAATGGCTATATTACGGGATATGCAGATATGTATTCCTGGAATAACTACCAAAAGGTTTTCAAATTAGTTTTGTCAATTAACACTCCTTTTAGCAGTGTTTGAAATTCTGGCTTCTCCAAATGCTCGCAGCACTTAGTATATTATCTTTGTTTATTTTAGCCATTCTGGTGGGTATATAGTGATATCACATTGGGGTTTTTCCCAGGTTTCCCTAATGACTAATAATATTTAACACCCCTTAATGTATTTATTGACCATTTGGATATCCTCTATTGCAGGGGTCATCAAATTTTTCGTAAAGGGCCAGATAGTAAATATAGAAATATAGGCAGCAGTCCTTGCTTTTGTAGGGTGGGTTTCAGTTAAAGCTTCAGTGTGAAGCTAGGACTGCCTGGATTTTAGGATTTCCAGGCCATATAGAGTCTCTGCTGTAATTCCTTCCTTTCATTCCCTTTCTCCTTCCTTTCTTTCTTTTTCCTTCTCTCTCTCTTTTTGTTTCTTGCTTGCTTGCTTTCTCCTTCTCTATTTCTTCCCCCCCCACCACCTTTCTTTCCATCTTTCCTTCCTCCCTCCCTCCCTCCCTTCGTTTTTTGCTGGCCTGCTTGTTTGCCTTCCTGCCTTCCTTCTTGCTCTCCCTCCTTCCCTCCTTCCCTTCTTTCTTGTTTTACAGTTTGCTAACCCCTGCTATGTGGAAAAATGACTTCAAAAATGACTGTTCAATCTTTCCATTGGTGGTGAAATCATTAACTGAGGTGGGCTATATTGGAAAAATACAAATACATAATAATATTAAGTAATGTATGCTGTAGTGTTTTGGGGTTAAATTTCAAATTCCTAAACATGCTTTATTTGCTTTTTACCAGGTTTTTTTTGTTTGTTTGTTTTTTGTTTTATTGGGGAAGGAGAACAGCCAAGTTGTTCTTCAATCTTAGTTGTGGAGGGCGCAGCTAACTCAGCTCCAAGTCCAGTCACCATCTGGCCGCTGTTCAGCAGCTCTCAGCTGCTCAGCTCAAGGTGCTGTGTTCAATTTTAGTTGTGGGTGGGCGTAGCCCACTATCCCATGCTGAAGTTGAACCAGCAATCTTGTTAGGAGCACGTGCTCTCACCAGCTGAGCCATTCTGCCACCTGTTGGCAGCTCAGCAGCAGCTCAGCTTGGGTGCAGCTCACTTGACCATGTGGGAATCGAATCGGCGACCCTGTTGCTCAGAGCTCGTGCTCTTAACCCACTGAGCCACTCAGCTGGCCGCTTTTTACCAGTTTTACCTCAAAGACCCATTTGAGACTTCTCTAAACTGTTATTGTTCCTACTTTCTCTCATCCCTTTAAAGCTGAGGAACAAAAGAGAGAATTAAGAAGTGAGAAAAGAAAGGAGATACAACCCTTCTTGAACACTGTATAAAAGGCTAGGGAAGGAAGGAATGTCCAGATCGCTCTAGAAACTGAGTAAAAAAGTATAAAAACACAAAATACTGTTGGCAATACTTTAAGCTGGATATTATGTTTTGATCTGTTCCATCTTGGGATGGCTTGATTGAAATTTATGTCTATCTGATTGAGTACACTTATGATATGGGAAGCAACAGCCAATGGCTTGGGCCATGAAACTCAGCTGTGGCACCCCTGGCCAGGATGGAGTTTCCTCTCTTCTTTAAATGTCCCATGGGGATATCTAATTCATCTTCTCTTACTTTGGACTCTGCCTTTCACCCAGGACCAAAAGTATCAAAAAACTTTTGAAAGTATCAATACTTTCTTTGAATGCTATTTTAGCCTACGTTAACATTTTTAGCTAGCACTGTTTTTTAGGTGGTTTAGTGAATTTAGATATATGCTAATAGTAATGAGAGGCTTGTGGGTCATCTCCATCAGTGTGACCTTTTCTTTGATAATTGAGTTTTTTCTATCATACTTGATCGTTATGCAAACGTTTAAGATAAACCACTAGGCCTTAAGCTTCCCCTAGGACCAAGTTCTATCCTTCAGCCTTTCTTCTATAGAACTTCTTTATCTAGTTATGCATTTAAATACAGTAATACCTTGGTTTGCGAGCATAATTCGTTCCAGAAACATATTGCAAGACATCGCTCGTTTACCACGTTAAAGTGTACTAGAAATGTCTGCTCGTCTTGCAGAACACTCGCAAACCAAGTTACTCGCAATCCAAGGTTTTACTGTAATGTATATATACACACATAATTTGACTAGTATAAATACATTCCTGCTTTATAATTACCACACAGAGCAATTGTAGTTATATGCAGTGTTTTCACTGCACTTCTTGGACCGGAGTTATTACAAATTATTATGGCTGGTAAAGCTGTGGAGGAGTTTCTCTGACAAGTGAGTCCCCCAACCCCCTGGTTCCTGACCTCATAGAGGAGCAAATAGGGTATTTATGTTTAATGGTATTAGACCCTGACTGATGATTCTGTATAAGGATGTATCTGTCAGTCCAGTTGTCATCAGCTTCCCAGAGACCTGCCTCCCTGGACATTGCCTGCATCATATTGCCATTATTAACCTCTGGGGCTCCATTTTCCAGGATTCCATTGGGGACAAACCTTGTCTTTTCTGGTTGCAGTTTCTATTTTTAGATACTCCATTGAGGTTACATTTAATCATATTTCCTTTGTTGAAGCCAATTCTATTTCTCTGCTATGATCTGTTGTCTGTTGCTTGTATAATTTACTTCCAGCAAATAATCTCATTACTAAAATGTCCAGATACCTGGGACTGGGGATGGGTTGAAGATAGCTCACTTTCATCTCAAATGCCACCTACAGAGATAGCTTTAGGGTAGATAAGAGAAAAAGAGATAGCGTATAACAATCAGTTCTTATTAGTACTATATTTTTCTCTCTTTCATTTGAATTTAATAGATTTTGAGACTTAAAGAACGGATAGTGCTGTTTTAGGGCATTAATTGCAAAAGCACTGGGTATAATAACAAAATAAGTGTGACTTATTACCTGTCTTTGTTAACATTTCCTGGAACCAGGCTCTTGTAAAATGAGGCAATTTGACCAAGTATCTCTCATCCTTGGTAATCCTTTCCAAAAGACACAGCAAAGAAGCACCGATTTAGAATTTAAAAGTTAAATGACCCTAGAGGTCATTGAGGCTAACCTCTCTGTTTTGTTTTGTTTTGTTTCTTTGTTTTTTCCTGTGAAAACACTGAGACCTTGAGAGATTGTATTTATTCACATAGTTACTAGAATCCAATTCCCCTAACTTTTATTCCAGTTTCTTTTTGCATTATGCTACTTGTAATAGGCAGCCTTCTAAAATAATCCTGGTATTCACTCTCTTGTGTAGTCCTTTCCCTTGAGGGTAGACTGGATCTAGAGGCTCACTTCTAATAGAATATATCAAAAGTTGTCAGATGTCACTTACAAGATTAGGTTACAAGAGACTATAACTTCCTTTTTGCTGGCGCTCTCTTGCTGCCCACTCTTATGAAGCCAGCTGCCATGTTCTGGCTGACCTGTATAAAAATCCACCTGTCAAAGAATTGAGAAGCCTATGAAGAACTGAGGTTCTCAGATCAATAACCCCCTAGAAACTGAATCCTCCCAACAACCACTGAGTGAAGTTGGAAGATCTTGTCCCAGTTAAACCTTGAGATGTCTGTAGCCCTGGCTGACTGACACCTTATAGATCATGGCTTGGAGGAACTAGTTAAGCAACACCCAATTACTCAGGAACTGTGAGATAACAAATGTGTGTTCTAAAAGGCTGAGTTTTTGGGTAATTTGTCAGGCAGCAATAAGTAACTAATAAACTGCTCTTACTAATTTTAGAAAAATTTTAAAAATTCATCCTGAAGTTTTGGGGACCATAGTTGCAGTCTTTTTTTTATCATCTTAAATATATTTGAGGATATGTTATTTTTACTTTTGGAAAAGTAAAATGTTCACCATTAACTATAAATTCTATATATTTTTTTAGTAACTTAATTGCTAGTTATTTGTTTTATCGTAAAACTGGCAACATAAAGAGATGACTACTTCAAAGGTTGGTTTGGTTTGGAGTTTCATTAAAGTGGATGACCCATCAGACAAATTTACCTAGAACTCTTTTGCAGTTGGCATTAGCTCCTCTGATTTAGATACCGTCTGTACTGAAGGTGTTTTTAACTTAGATTTTATACTATTTGGGTTGTATGTAACCAGGTAATCTACTTTTGTTTTATCTGCAGTTCTGTATTAGAGTGATTTGATTACATATGAGGTCTGGCAATTATGTTCCAGAACTTGTAACAACAATGTTGCTAACCTTTTTTTGATCTCAGAGGGATTATTCATTATGAATTTGTATCCAACTAGACAAACGGTTAACCAAGTTTACTATTTGGAAGTGCTGAAAAGGCTGCGTAAAAAAGTTAGATGACCTGAACTTTTCACGAACAATTTATGGCTCTTGCATCACAACAGTGCACCAGCTCACAAGGCATTTTCTGTGAGGGAGTTTTTAGCCAGTAAACAACTGTATTGGAACACCGTCCGTACTCACCTGATCTGACCCCCAATGACGTCTTTCTTTACCCGAAGATAAAGGAAATATTGAAAGGAAGACACTTTGTTGATATTCAGGACATCAGGGGTAATGTGACGACAGCTCTGATGGCCATTCCAGAAAAAGAGTTCCGAAACTGCTTTGAAGGGTGGACTAGGCCCTGGTGTTGGTGCATAGCTTCCCAAGGGGAGTACTTCAAAGGTGACTGTAGTGATATTCAGCAATGAAGTATGTAGCAATTTTTCTAGGATGAGTTCGCGAACTTAATTGTCTGACGTCATAAATAGTGTTGTGAGAATTGCCTTTAGTATCCCTAGAGTTATAAGTTTTGGAAGCTACTAGAGTACAGCAGGGATAAATTCACTGGAACCTTTAATCCTGAATCTTGTTTTATTTTCTGTTGGAGCATATCAGTGTCCCATCTTCATAGCTTTATCTTGAGAGTTTTGTGGAACAAGTTTTGAAAAACAAAAAATAAATGAATATATAGCTAACATAGGTCAGTTCACTTTTTAAAAAATTTATTGTAAAATTGAATACATGTAAAGAGAAGTATATAACATATATATGGACAGTTTAATGAATGAATAAAAAAGTTAACACCCACGTAATTACCATTAAAATATTCTGAGTTGAATAATTATTAAAATGAGTAAGTGCTTGTTTTGTATATGGTTATTATTTTTTTAATGCTGTGTATGAGCATGTGTATGTGATGTGAATTCTGTTGTTGATGGGTACAGTGCTTTACATATGTCCATCAAATGACATTTTCAAATCTTTTTGTTAAAATCTTCTCTTACTGATTTGTGTCCATGTGCTTGATTGACAATTACTGACAATTTACTGTATGTTAAATATCCCTGTGTAATTGTGTATTCTGTTTCTCCCTTGTTCTGTTAATTAATTAATTTTGAGATCATGTTATTAGAAACATAGATCTTTATAATTGGTCTATCTTCCTATGAATTGAAATTTTTTTTTCTATTGTGAAATATTCCTTTTTATCTCTAGTGCCCGATTGTGCTGTGTATAATGTGCTCCCGTGTATAATGCACACCCACATTTTTGGCCCAAACTTTCAGGGGAAAAATCTTTCGTTTTAATTTTTTAATTCGAATTTTTATTTCTTTACATTTAGGTACTTGTTTGTTGTATTGTAAAGGAATTTTAGCATTTGTTTTTTAACATATTATGGAACAAGAAATTTTATGTAACAAATAATTACAAAACACAAGAACAGATACAAGGTACAAGAAATTTTATGTACTGATAACAAATTTACAATATTTTTGCATCATCAAAGGCCAAGAACTCTTTGTCATTTCAAGTAAGTTCAACAAAACTGATTATTGTATTCCAGGGTATCATTTTGCATACGGATATAATTATTGATTCCTAGAGTTAAAATAAATAAAAGAATTAAAAACATTTATATAGATACGGAATTAGTACCACCCATGTATAATAAATAAGTATTCTTATTTTTCCTTCACAAATTTGGGCAAAAAAGTGCGCATTTACACAGCAAAATATGGTAATGCCTTTTGTTTTAAAGTTTAGTCTGATTTTTAAAAAACTTTTTGTTTTGAAATAATTTTAGACTTACCAAAAAGTTGCAAAAATAGTACAGAAAGTTCTTATAAACCCTTCATGCCACTTCTAATGTTAACACAATGCATAATCATGGTACAATTATCAAAGCCAATAAATTAATATTATTATAATATTCACTAAATAATACACTTTATCCAGATATCACTAGGACCCAATCCAGATCCCATGCTGTATTTAGTTGTCATGGTACCTGAGTCTTTTCCAGTCTGTAACCTTTTTCTGATTTTGACATAGCTCCGTCAGCCTCCGTTTGGTTAATATGTGCATAGAATCGGATTTTTACAAATCCAGCAGGACACCTTTGTGTTACAGTTGGAGCATTTGGTAATTGGATCATTTCATCCATTTATATTTTATGTTATTCCATTTTTACCCTCTGCTATTTTGGATATTATATATGCTTTATCATTCTTTCAGTGGTTATTATAGAGACTATTGTATCCTGGAATGTATCTTTTCAGACCTTTATGCATTTCCTTACGTGTGTATATATCTAAAACACATGGTTTTGGGTTTTTTGCATTTTTATTTTCTTAATACAATGATGATTATGCTTTATTAATTTATAGTTAGCCCTTTTCATTTAATAATAATTGCTACATATTTCTATGTCAGTGTATGTATGCATAGTGTTTATAATATTTATGTACTATAGTTTGTATAACCAGACCCTAACTGGTGGACATTTGTGCTGTTTCTAATTTTTTAATATTATAAACAGCACTGCATCTTAATGTTCTTGGATGTATACTCGTATGTTTGCACCCTTTGCTAGAACAGATTTCTAGAAGTACAGTTGTGGAATCAGAGTTTGCACATTTAAATCTTTACCATTGTGGGGCATTCTTTTCATTTATTAATGGCATAGCTTTTATAAAAATGATATATGCTCATTATAAACTCTTTCAAGCATAATAAATAAATAAAAAAGATGACAATAAAACATTACCCCAAATTCTATCACTCCAACCAAAACAACCTTCATTAAAAACCAGGTGCACAGAATTTGTTTCTGATCTTAGAGTGCTCAGTGTTAAACAAACAAAATACCCATAGGCATATGTCTGTAAAATTTCACAACACGAAGATGGAAAAAAGAAATCCTGAAGGTTTCCACAGTGAAAACAAAAACAGGCTCCCTGAAAAGAAAAAAGAATTGAATATACCAGCATCCATCTTCTTAACCAGCAGTATCAGCTGCTAGAACACAGTGTTGCAATAATTTCAGTTTTGAAGGCTAGTACTTTTTTTCAAAGATTTTATTGGGGAATTGGGGGAGGGGAACAGACAAGTTGCTGTCCTTTTGTTCTTCAGTCTAATTGTGGAGGATGTTGCTTCACTGGCCCATGTTGGTATTATCAGTGTGCTCTTCCCAGGTGAGGCAGTTCGTTCGCCGGCTATTGGACGGCCGCTTACGGTGGCTCACAGCAGCTCATGAAAATGCACGCCAGCTGGCCTGCCCCACTGCAGCCTACACCATCGCTGGCAACTCACGGCAGCCCAGCTTCAGGTCGAGCAGTTGTTCACCATCTTAGCTGTACAGGGCACAGCATCACTGGTCCTCATGTGGGATCCGAACCAGGGCCCTGCTGCTCAGAGCTGGCTGGCCCAAGCCAACTCCTAACCAATGCGCCACTCAGCCAGGCCCTGAAGGCTAGTACTTTTGAACCCCAGAGTTCTTGGCTATTCAACAATCAATGAAGTATGGTAGAACAAAGATTTTCAGACCTGGAAAGCCTCAGAAGTTACCCTCTAGCAAAATGAAGTGGAATGTAGAAAACAGTAAATCCAACCCAGGAGAACAGTGAAATGATATCACTGGAGGGGCAGCCATGTGGCAGGTCTAGAGAGGAGATGGCCCAGATTTCAGAAAGGCCTCCTAAAAAAGGAGGTTTCCAAGGAAGAAAGGCAATTTAAGAGATCTTACAACCTCTTGGCCTGGAGTTTTCTCTGCTGGAAGGTTTTTTAAACTTTGAATTCAGTTTCTTTAGTAGATACAGGAATATTCTGGTTATCTATTGTTACTGAGTTAGCTTTGGTAGATTGTGTCTTCCAATGAGTTTGTCATCCTTGTGGGTGTAAAGTTGTTTGTGATATTCCCTTTTTATCTTTTTAATGTCTGTGGGATCATTGTCCTCATCTTCTTCCTGATATTTGCAGTTGGTCTGGCAAGAGGCTTATCAATTTCAATTCAAAGAACCAGCTATTGATATCATTGATCTTTTTCTGTTTTGATTTTACATGTTCAATTTCATTGATTTTTGCTCTCTATCATTTCCTTCTTGTTTTGGGTTTCATTTTTCTCATAATTTTGTAGTTTTTTAAAGGTGGAAACTTAAGTGTTAATGAGAGGCTTTCCTCCCTTTGTTTAATATATGTATTTAGTATTATAAATTTCCCTCCAAGCATGGATTAAGCTACATCCTACAAATTTCGAGATGTTGTATTTCTATTTTTATATAGTTCAAAATACTTTATAATTTTCCTTTATTCTTCCTTTTTGAACCATGGATTATTTAGAAGTGTTTGGGGATTTTTGAGATATCTTTCAGTTATTGAGTTCTAGTTTATCTCTGTTGTGGTAAGATAACATAATTTGTACAATTTCAATTTTTATAAATGTGTTGAGGTTTGTTTTATGGAGCAGAATAGGGTTTTTTGGGGGGTAAATATGCCGTGTGCACTTGAAAAGATTGTGTATTCTGCCATGTTGGGTAGAGTTTTCTACAAATATCAATTAGGTCAAGTTGATTGATATACTGAGTCTTCAGTATCCTTGCAGATTTTCTGTGTACTTATTCTCCTGATTACTGAGAGAGGTGTGGTGATTTTGGATTTGTCTGATCAGAGTTTTCATCACAGCTCATGTATTTTGACACTCTTGTTAAATACTTACATATTTAGGATTGTTTATGTCTTATTACTGAATTAAACCCTTTGATGTGTATCTTTAGTCTTGGTGATATTTCTTTTTTTTTTCTTCTGATATTAATAGCACTCCTGCTTTCTTTTGATTAGTGCTTACATGCTTTTTTCACTGTGCCCATTATCCTAAATAATATATAGTTAGGAAAGGATGATTTCTAGGATATTTTCATTTAATGTTGATGGGGCTCAGAACACGTACATAAGGTGACAGAATATGGCACCTTGACATACTCAGTATTTTCTGCTGAAGGAATTTGAGAAAGGGCAGATATGAGAAGGCCCCTCTGAGCTCCCCTTCTGTCCTGAAGCATGTCTGTGAGACCCCCCTGTGAGAGGTGCCCTCCCTATACCTGGAGGGAAGGAGCATCCTTATCTCCCAAGACAGCCATAGGGAGACCTAGAGGAATCAATCAGGCCTTGCTAAGTTTCCCCCAGTTTACTACTACCCTTGGCTCCTGTACTTTTTGTCCTATCACGTTTTCCATGACTTTCCACTCTTTCTCAAACTGAGTATAAAAACGCTCAGGCTTAACCACTTCTTTGGGTGTTTATTTCTTTGTGAAGGCTCCCATGTCACTTAAACATACATTAATAAATTTATATGCTTTTCTTCTGATAATCAGTATTTGTTAGTTTAATATTCAGGCCCAAAAGGGATCCTAAGAGGATGGAGAGAGAAAGTTTTCCTCACCTATAATTTACACTTTGTTTTTTATATATTTATTCATTTTAAATAATGTTTTGCTCTTAGGAAGTAATATCAAGTATGACCTAAGATTTTATGTTAAGATACAATGACAAAAGTGTTCATCACATAATTTGAAAACTTTTTGCATTATTACTCTACTCTTAGTTGGGATTTGAAGGGTAATTTATAGATAGTGTTTGCATTTGAATGTTGGAATGCTGTTATGCATTGTCACAACTATAACATGTAACTGAAAAATTTTTTTTAGTATTTAAATTCCTTTTTTAATGAAGCATTTTCTGAAGTATTACTAGCTTCTTTAAGCAGCATGACTTGAAACTAATTAGTACTTTAATACTTTTATTATCTTTTAAATTTAATGTAAATTGAAGCCATTTCCTTAATTTATGTCAAACAGCTTATTACCAGCATGGGAGCTACAGAAACTGTGTGATATAGCTTATGATATCCCAAAGTAGAACATTTTATTCAATGGCATGAGCTGGCACAGTGGGCAAGATTATTCTAATTCATTTTGGAAAGTGAACTGTAGCTTAGGAAGTTCATATATTGTACAAAAGCTCAGAGTTTCTTTGTCATTCTTCCCTAGTTAGAAACTCAGGTTAGGATTTTAGTGGCTTAATTTCTATTATCTTTGTTTCATGCAGGTAATTTTCATCTTAGTTTAAATTAAAAATCTAAGTTTATAGCTTTAAAGGCCTGTGTTTTTGTCAACCATTTTAGAATTAAAAATCTCATTTAAAATATTTTGTCACGATTACTAACTGGTTGGTTCCAGAAACTCATGTTTGGTCTACATATAAATGTATGTTGAATATGAGAGAAATTATTTTCTTCATTAAAGTTTTTTGGAATAGTTTTTCTTCTAAAATATGTTTTTAATTTTATGTAGTCTTTATGAAAAATAAAAGGCCATATTATTTGCCTATTAGTACATAAAAATTGAGACTGCTCTAACATTACCACTCTTAATATTAAGGGGATTTCTAAAAGCTGCCATGAAGATGTTCCTTCTAGTGCTGTTCATAGCAGAAAACTATGATATTGCCATCCAGTGGGATAGTAACCATTGAAATGATTTAAAAAAAATTTTTTGACATAATATTGCAAAAAAATCAAATATGTATAGACATTAATTACGCATACATAAAACAGAAATGACAAAGGAGCCACACTAAAATTTTAAGAATATTTTATATATTGGTGGTGAATGAAGAGGTGATCTTTTTTCTTTCTTTCATTTTTTTTTTCTTTTTAGTATATTCTATACTATTTTCTATAGGATATGCTCATTTGGGCAGTACCTAGAATTTCTATTTCTTCTTTTTTTCTATCAGTAACCTCTATAAAAACAAGAATTTGGTATCATTTCTTTGAGGGGTAAAAAGTATAACTATTGCACTGTGATGTACACCTGAAACGAATTTAAATAAATACATTAATTAATTAAATAGCTATTAAAAAAAAGAATTCGGTATCATTTGACATTAGTATTGGGTTAGCTGTGACTTTTCATAGTGCATATAGAGTATAACCAGTATATTTGTTTGAAAGAATATAATGATTTTTAAGCCCTTTGAAATCTTCTAAATGAATTGTTAAAAGATTGAAAAGTAAGTAAATATTTAGAAAAATGTTTCCTGTTTTTCAGAAGTTTTAAAAAATGGCCAGATACTTGCTAAGATCTCCTGGTGATGAATGGGGAGCTGGGACAGGGAAGGGGTAGAAAGCAAGAGAGAGCGAGAAGAAGAGGGAGAGGGAGAGGGAGGGGGGAGAGAGAAAATGTGTGTATTTTCTGAAGAGGGGGTGGGGTGAGCTTGGAGTTAGAGAGTTTCAGGCACCACAGATCACTGTTGACATTTGTTGTTCCTGAACCAAGGAATTCCTGTGATTAGAATTGGAGGCGGGAAGGTGGTACTGTAAGTTGTGTACTAGGATAGGAAAGGCCAAATGCACTAATAACCCCCAAACTGTGACTGAATACAAGTTTATTGCTCACCCATACAGAGTTTGGCTTAGAGATCAGGGTTCCTTCTGTATTGTGATGCCACTATCTCAAGTATGATTTTCAAGGTTGCAGGAGGGGAAAAGAGGGCTGAAGGATCTCATAAAATGCCTTTAAAGGTGAGTCCTGAAATTGGCTTATATCACTTCTGCCCACATTACTTTTGCTACAGCTCAATCACATCACCCAAATATAAAAAAGTCTAGAAAATTCAATTTTCCTGCATGTTCGGCAATAGGAACTGTTGTGGTTATAAACCAACCAGTCTGAGTTTTGGAAGGGGAGAAGGTAAAAGAGTTAAATGATGGTTAGATTTTGTTATGAATTAAATGTTGAAACCCTAACCCATGATGTAATGATATTGGGAGGTAATTAGAGCCCTTGTGGATGAGATGGGTGTCCTTGTAAGAGACACAAAAGAGCTTACTTCCCCTCTCTCTGCCATGTGAAGTGGGCAATCTGCAACCCAGAAAAGGACTCTTACCTGAACTCAACCATGCCAGCACCCTGATCCCAGACTTCCAGGCTCTAGAACTATGGAAAATACATTTCTGTTGTTTACAAGCCATCCAGCCTATGGATTTTTCTTACAGCAGGCCAAACGTTCTAAAATAAATCTCATCTTTTTATTACCCCAGGAGGATTTTTGCCCTCTCTTGACATGACCCCATGGCAGTTAGAGCTTGAGTTATTGCTACTGGTTTCTGTATTGGTGGAGCAGACAAGAATTGTCCTAAGGCAACATGTGGGAGGTACAAGACACACTTTTTTCTCTCACCTACTTATTTCAGCATCTGCAGTGTGTCTGCTCTTCACCCAAAGCTATAGTCCTCTCCCCCAATCATCTTTCAAGACAGCTGAAACGTACATGGATTTCTTGAAGTTTTGGTTGGTTCCTTGGGTTCCTGATAGCTTCTCTCTTTTCTAGTTTTTCTAGGTTGGTTTTGGAAGAGAGAGCCAGCAATCTTTTAGTTTACGCAGTGTCTTAAGGCTTTCTAATTTCTGAGGAATTCCTAAGGAATTAGGTAAAACTCCAACCTTGTCTTAGCTGAGAAGGAAACAGTTTTATTTTTTGCCCCTATAAACAATTTATCCCTAGGATCTAGGTAAGAGGGTAATTTTGATGAGCCAGTCACTTTGAGTATCTGGCAGTTACCAAGGATAGCAGAAAACTTGTGTTGGATTACCTATAGGATATGATTCTTGCTTGAGCAGGCTTATTCCCTTCTTATCATTGATGTTATCCTCAAACCCTCCCCTCAAGTCAGGTCAGAAGTTTGGAATAATAATTTTAAAACTAGTTTCCTAAAATAAGTACATTGCTTCAAATTTTTAGCTTCTCATGGCATCCAAAAGGAAAAATTAAAGACAATTTGATTTGATAAAATGAACAGCCTAAACAATAAAGTTATAAGGTTGAAAATGTTGTTAAAGTTTCCAAAATAAGCCAACAACTTCATCAAAAATTACTACATTGCATTGTTCATGTAAAACAGATACTCTTTTGCTAAGTACTGTGCTCAACAGGCACTAGAAATATGAATTAATTCAGTATTAAATCATTATTATTAAAATATTAATGTATAATAACCTTATTCATGTGAATTAACATCACAGAATAGTGGACTAATTAACTTTCATTTTAATTAAATCAACATAAAGAGAAATATACTTAAAATATGTGTTGTTTATATAGAGATGTGGAAATAAGAAAAATATTAAGAGGAAAAGCTATTATGTTACTATTGATTGCTACTCTTCATGCTAGTGCCTGATTTTACTGGGCTTTTATTAAGTTAAATTTATATACTTCATATCATGATTCAAAAATAATTGAGTTTAATTTGAAGTTTAGTTACAGCAATGATTAGAATATTTTTACATTGTTTAAAGAGTATATGTATTTGAAAATAGTTATTACAGAGGGAACTTTTAATAGTCTTTAAGTCTTTATAACATTAAAATTTTCAAAAAAAATTTGTAAAAATATAAATATTTTTCATTATGTGATTTATTATTGGGGAAAGGTCAACGAAGTGTTCAGAAACCTTGCTTGTGTTTTGGTCTGTATCTCCCCAGCTGTTCGTTATGCCCATATGAACTATGAAGAGAATTTTACTTGGGCATTTACTTGCAGGCTGTTGCTCCATACTTGTATCCTTGTGGAGTGACTTTTGTATGTTTTTATCCTCTTTAAAAGAACAGTGTGAATACTAAGTTTTACCTTTGCAGAATAAACTGCCACTATTCTTTTTCCTATAGAAAAATTTATTCGGAGATGTCGAAGAAATCCTGAGTGGAAAATGTTGATTAGCATATTGATTTGGGAAAATGTTGTAATTACTTGTTATGAGTGAACAGCTGGCCTTTTAAAAAGTCAGTTTGGTTTAATTTACTGTGAAATTAGTTGAAAAGACTGAAACGTAAGCTCTGGAAATGTTTGTGTATTTATCCACTAGATGGAGCTGTCTGCTAATGTTATTGCTCCATAGCAAACAAGGGCTCCTACAGTTCTATCTGCAGAGATGCAGGCCTATCTCATTTTATTGCTCTTCATTTTATTGCACATTGCAGCTATTTCGTTTTTTTAACAAACTGAAGATAAGATCCTCTACCAGTAAAAAGACTACTACTTGCTGATGCTCAGATGATGGTTAGAATTTTTTAGCAATAAAATATTTCTTAATTAAGGTATAATTTTTTTTAGACATAATGCTATTATACACTTAACAGACCACATGCAGTATAGTGTAAACATAATTTTTATATGCACTGGGAAACCAAAAAATTTGTGTGACTTGCCATACTGTGGATATCTAGAACCAAACCCACAATATCTCCAAGGTATGCCTGTATTATTAAGGTTAAATTTAAGTAACCTGTTTGGTAATGCAGTTTAATAATTTGTCTATTCTTTGTATAACTATAGGTAAAATAGAATTTTATCCCTTATATATAAAAATGTTATATACCATTCATCTGTGAGGAATATGTACAGTTGCTTTTTTTGATAGACCAAGAGCTTCTCTTGGCCTGTTCTTATACTTAGTACCCTAATGGAAATACCATTGTTTTGCAACACTCAGTAAAAGGTGAATTGCTAAAAAAACTACTGTCAAATTAAGTATGAGTGAGAAAGCTGCAAAGAAAAACTAGATTTTGCACTTGTTTATGCTTGAAATTCTTTAAGTTCTGTACAAAAGGTGCTTTTATTGAACAGTGTGATTACAAATGCACAAGTTCCACATTTTGGTGCTTATTACTGAAAAATAACTCTCATGGAAATTTTTACTTGAAAATGCCGAATGTCCTAAATGGAAGTTATTTTAAACTTAAAGAACTTTACTTAAGTGCTTAATAGTTTTAAAATTTTGTTTTTCTCTTAACATTACTATCTTGTTATATAACTTTAGGTGTTTGTTATAACTGATAATTACTTAGGGGACATCTAAATAAAAAATATTAATAGAATACAAAAGGTACTTAGAAGAAAATAAAACTGTAATACTTTATCAAAGGCTCCAGATATACAGTTTAGCAAATCATGTAGCGTTTTCAGTCTTGTTTTTGAGTAAATGTAATGATTTTTATTTTTCTTTTATTCCAGGTTTTATGATTTGTTGCTAAATTGCTTTTTAACCAAAAGATTGCAATTCTGTCCTTATGTTCTCTGGTCTCTTCATGTTGAACTAACAAGGTGTTGCCTTCCTCCGGATATGCAAGGCAGGCAGTTGTGGTTCAGTAGTGACTTCCTCTTTAGGAGGAGTTTCTTCTTCTCCACTATAATCCTATGAGCAATTTCATAATTAAACAAAGGTAGAAAGGTTTTTTTCCCTGTTATGAAAAATACACTGCAGTTGGAGTCAGAAGGTCTAGATTTTAGTCCTAGAATCTAGGACCTACAATAACAAATATTTGCTGAATAAATAAATTAATGAGTAGCTTTGCTACTTCTTAATCGTTAGATTATAACCTGGTCAATTAACATCTCTTAGAGCCTTATCTATAAAATGAGATTCTATTAATTCAACATACATTTTTTTGAGTGTTACGAATCAGACACAGCAATGAGAAACGTAAGAAATATAAGCCTCCTTCACTCAGATTGCTTAATTGGGAGAGACAGATAAGTAAATAATATACACTGTGACAAGTGTTTTCATGGAGGTATGTATAGATAACGTAAGTGAATAGCCCCTTAAACCTGTAAATATTGGCCAAACATTTATTTAGTGGGGCTAGGGAGAAACTGACCTTATGATCGTAAAATTATACAAACCAGATTAAAATATTCTCTCACTAGTTGAAGGAAACATTTCTGAAAAAGATTTTGCAAAACATTCTTCAGTTTTCCGAAGTTCTTATTTTCACTTCTGAACCAACATTTTCTTGAGGAGCATTTATGAGTTTCAACATTAGATCATGTAGTGCCCAGAAAAGTGCCATGTACTGTTTTTTTTGAATTTTAACTGAGAGCAACTACATGTGTAGTAGAGAGTGTAGAGGGATGTTTTTAAATTTCTAGTTAGGTAAAGAATGACATATGGAAGCTTCAGTTAACTGGTATCATATTCTGATTTATTCCAATGGTGTTTCAGTGGTCCTCTTAGATGGCTTCACCAGCCCACTCTGCCCCTGAATCCTAACTGATTTGCCTGCATTCGATTTGAACAGAACTGACACTTTATAATTTTGAGTTTTCTAGTCCATTATCCTGGTAAATATCTCCATTTGTTTAGTTTTTATATCTCTTAATAAAGTTGTATTATTTTCCCCCTAAGGGTTTTGCATTGTTTTAATGGCCAGGACCTTAAATATAGATGATGAAAGCAGATTAGCAAGCACTGAGCTGTTGTTTATGAATGTAGTCATCTCATCCCAAGAGGGTTATATAAATGGAACCATAAGTGTGCAGTTTTTTGAAGCTGGCTTCTTTCACTCAGCTTAATGTCTTTGAGATTCATTCATGTTGTTGCATGGATCAGGTTTGTTCTTTTTTATTGCTGAGCAGTGTGCCATTCACTGTATGTATTGGGTTGTTAGAAAAGTCATGACGTATTTTTCTATGTCTTTCATTGCAAAAATGCGTCATGACTTTTCTGACAACCCAGTACATATATACAACAGTTTCTTTATCCATTCACGTGTTGAAGAGCAATGCAGTTATTTTGAATTTTTAGCTACAGATTTTTTGTTTTTTGTTTTTGTTTTTTTATTTTTAGGGTAAATACCCAGCAGTGAGATTGCTAGGTCAGATGCTAAGTACATATTTAACTTTGTAAGAATTTGCCAGACCATTTCCCACATTGATTGTACCTTTTGGCATTTGCACCAGCAATGTGTGAGAATTCTAGCTGTTGCTCATCCTGAACACTGGATATTGTCAGTATTTTTTATTTCAGTCTTTCGAGTGTGTATACTAGTAACTCATCATGGTTTTAATTAGTATTTCTCTAATTACTGATATGTTGAATATAATGTACTTGCATATGCCATCTTTATGTCCTCTTTAGACAAGAGTGTATTCAAATCCTCTGCCCATACTTTCTTTTAAAAATTAGTTTCAGGTGTACAAAACAATGCAATAGTTATGCTTTTCACGCCTCACAAAGTGACAATCCCTCCGCCCCCAATCCGCTGCCCCCCCACTCCTGATATCATACATATCTATTACAATTCCATTGACTCCACTCCCCACACTGTATTCCATATCCTGTGACTATATATTTATTCAATTATAGTTGACATATTATTCAAGGGCAGCTTCAGATGTACAGTGTGGTGGCCAGGCCTCTACACCGTCCATGAAGTGGTTTCTCTAACAAGACATGAGTCCATCTGGCCCCCTAAAAAATATTTACAACATTATTGATTATATTCCCTAACCTGTCTTTCCTATTCCTGAGGCCACATTGTAGTTACCAATTTGTATTGTCTCGTCCCTTCCCCTTCTCCCTCATCCCCACCCCCTCCCAACTAGCAATCATCAGTTTTTCCTCTGTGTCTCTGAGACTATTTCTGTTTACATTGCTCGTTTATTCAGTTCTTTAGAGTCCACATATAATTGAGATCATATGGTATTTGTCATTCTCTGACTGACTTATTTCACTTAGCATAATGTTCTCTAGGTCCTTCCATATCATTGCAAATGGTACGATTTCCTTCTTCTTTATAGCTGAGTAATACTCCATTGTGTAAATGTACCATAGTTTCTTAATCCAGTCATCTACCGATGGGCATTTTGGTTGTTACCAAGTCTTGGCTATTGTGAATAGTGCTGCAATGAACATAGGGATGCATACATTTTTTTGAATTAGTGTCTTGGGTTTCTGTGGATAAATACCTAAGAGTGGAATTGCTGGGTCATAAGGTAGTTCCATTTCCAGTTTTTTGAGATACCTCCATGCTGATTTCCATAGTGGCTGCACCAGTCTGCAGTCCCACCAACAGTGCACCAGGGTTCCCTTTTCCCCACAACCTCGCCAGCACTTGTTGTTGTTGATGTATTGATGATAGCCATTCTGACCGGGGTGAGGTGGTATCTCATTGTAGTTTTCATTTGCATTTCTCTAATGATTAGTGAGGTTGAACATTTTTTCATATGCCTGTTGGCCATCTGTATTTCCTCTTTAGAGAAATTCTCTCATATCCTCTGCCCATTTTTTAATTGGGTTGTTTGCTTTTTTGGTGTTGAGTTGAATGAGTGTTTTATAAATTTTGGATATTAACCCCTTATCAGATATATCCTTGGCAAATATCTTCTCTCATTCAGTAGGCTGCCTTTTTGTTTTATTGATGGTTTTCTTTGCTGTGAAAAAACTTTTAAGTTTGATGTAATCCCATATGTTCATTTTTTCTTTTACTTCCCTTGTCCATTGGGATATATCAGTAAAAATATTGCTTAGGGTAATATCTGCAAATGTACTTGCTATATTTTCTTCAAGGAGTTCTATGATTTCAGGTCTTACATTTAAGTCTTTAATCCATTTTGAATTTGTTCTTGTATATGGCGTAAGGAGGTGGTCAAATTTCATTTTTTTGCATGTGCCAGTCCAATTTTCCCAGCACAATTAATTAAATAGACTATCTTTACCCCAATGTAAATTCTTGCTTCCATTGTCATAGATTAATTAACCGTATATGAATGGATTTATTTCTGGGCTCTCTATTCTGCTCCATTGATCTATGTGCCTGTTTTTATGCCAGTACCATGCTGTTTTGATTACTGTAGCCTTGTAATATGATTTGATGTCGAGTAGCGTGATACCCCCAACTTTGTTCTTATTTCTCAGGATTGCGGTGGCTATTCGGAGTCTTTTATGGTTCCATATAAATTTTAGGATTATATTTTTTATTTCTGTGAAAATGCCCTTGGTAGTTTGATAGGAATTGCATTGAATCTATATATTCTCTGTCCATGTTTTTGATAGTTTTTTTATATTTTAGATACAAGTCTTTTGTCAGATATGTAATTTGCACATTTTTTTTTAACCAGTCTGTAACTTTTCTTTTAAAAATCTTGGCAGTTCTTTGGCAAGTTTTAGATTTTGATAAGGGGAAATTTATCATTTTTTTTCCTTTATGGATCATGCTTTTTGTGTCATTTCCAAGAACTGTTTCATTTTCTTATGTTTTCTTCTAAAAAATTATAGATTTGTTGCTTTCATTTTGATATATGGCCTTTTAAAAAATATATTAATATACATTTGAGAAGTTGTAGGTTTATAGAGAAGTTGATTTGAAGTTATAGAAATTTCTCATTACCTTCTCACTCCCCCCCCCAATTTCCCCTAATACTATGTTGCATTAGTGTGGTATATTTGTTACAATTGATGAGCCAATATTGATACATTATTATTAACTAAAGTCCATAGTCTACATTAGGGTTCACTCCTTCTGTTGTATATTCTGTGGGTTTTGGAAAACGTAAAATGACATGTATCTACCATTCCAGTATCATACAGAATAGTTTCACTGCCCTAAAAGTCCCCTGTACTCTACTTATTCATCTCTTCCCTCCAGCCATCCCTGCTCCCAACCTCTGACAACCACCGATTATTTACTGTTGCCATAGTTTTGCCTTTTCCAGAACATATGGTTGTAATCCTACAGTCTGTACGCTTTTCAGATTGCCTTCTTTCACTTAGCATGTGTTTAAGGTTCCTCCATGTCTTTTCATGGCTGGACAGATCATTTCTTTTTTTGCTAAATAGTATTTCTTTGTATGGATATACCACAGTTTGTTTATCCATTCACCAATTGAAGGACATCCTGGTTGCTTCCAAGTTTAGGAAATTATGGATAAAGCTGCTGTGAACAATTGAGTATAGATTTTTGTGTGGACATATGTTTTCGACTCATTTGTGTAATATCAAGGAGTTCAGTTGCTGGATAGTATGGTAAAAGTATGTTTAGTTTTGTAAGAAACTTCCAAACTGTCTTCTAAAATGGCTGCAGTATTTTACATTTGCACCAGTAGTGAATGAGTTCTTGTCAGCATTTGGTGTCATCAGTATTTTGGGTTTTAGCCATTCTAGTGGTATCTAGTTGTTTTAATTCATAGTTACCTATGACATATAATGTTCAGCATCTTTTCATATACAGTAATACCTTGGTTTGTGAGCATAATTCGTTCTGGAAACAAACTACTCGTATTGCAAGACATTGCTCTTTTACCACGTCAAAATGTATTAGAAATGTTTGCTCACCTTGTAGAACACTTGCACCAAGTTACTCTCAATCCAAGGTTTTGTTGTACTTATTTGCCATCTTCTTGGTGAGGTGTATGATCATATGTTTTGCCCATTTTTGTTTGCTTTTTTATTTTGAGATTTAAGAGTTCTTTGCATATTTTGGATATAAGTCCTTTGTCAGATAGATGTGTGTTTTGCAAATATTTTCTCCACATCTGTGCTTATTTCATGCTCTTAACAATATCCTTCATGGAGCAGAAGTTTTACTTTTTAATGAAGTAATCTTTCTTACCAATTGTTTATTTCATGGATTGTGCTTTCAATGTATCTAAAAAGTCATCACCAAACCCAAGATCACTTAGATTTTCATGTATGTGAAATATTCTAGTGTTATCACTTTGTGTTTTACGTTTAGGTCTGTGATCCATTTTGAGTCAGTGTTTGTAAAAGATGTACAATTTGTGAGTAGGTTTATTTTTTGCATTTGGATGTCTGGTTGTTCCAGCACCATGTGTTGAAAAGACTACCCTTTTTCTATTGAATTGCCTTTGTTCCTTTGTCAAAGATCACTTGACTCTATTTGTGGGTGTCTATTTCTGGGCTCTCTATTCTGTTCCATTGACCAATTTGTCTATTCACTCACTAATACCACACTGTCTTGATTACAATAGCTTTATAGTAAGCCTTGAAGTTGGGTAGTGTCAATCTTCTGACTTTGTTCTCCTTCAATATTGTGTTAGTTATTCTGGGTCTTCTGTCTCCCATATCAATTTTAAAACTAGTGTGTTCATTTCCACAAAGAACCTGCCTGGGTTTTAATTGGGATTGCACTGAATCTACAGATCAAATTGGGAAGAACTGATATCTTGACAATATTGAGTCTTTCTTTCCATGTACGTGTAATGTCTCTCCATTTAGATCTTTGATGTATTTTTTATCAGAATTTTACAAGTTTCCTCATATAGATCTTGTTCATATTTTGTTAGATTTATGCCTCATTTGAAATACCAATTGAACATTCCTGGTATATAAGAAAGTATTTCAGGGCCGGCCGAGTGGTGCGATGGTTAAGAACTGGCTTGGGACGCCAGAGGGCCCCGGTTTGGATCCCACACATGAGGGCCAGTGACACTGCCCTCCACAACTAAGATGCTGAACAACAGCTCAACCTGGAGCTGGGCTGCCGTGAGTCGCCGGCGGCAGCTAGGCTGCAGCCCCTGCTGCGGTGGGTTGCCATGGGCTACCGTATGTAGCCCGCAGCCAGCGTGAGCGGCCAGCAGCTGCAGTGAGCGGCAGTCCAGAAGCCGGCGACTGATGTGCCTCTCCCGGGAAGAGCGCAATGATGGTGCCAACTTGGGCCAATGAAGCAACATCCTCAACAACTAGACTGAAGAACAAAAACGACAGCAACTTGTCTGTTCCCCTTCCCCCAATTCCCCAGCACTGTTCCCATCCCCCCAATTCCACAATAAAAAAATAAATAAAAGTATTTCATGTTATGTGTCTTCCAAAATTTTTATAGATTTGTTTCTTTCATTTAGGTCTATGCCCCATTTTAATTAATCTTTACATATGGTTTAAAGTTTAGTCCATGGTTAATTCTTTTTTTTTTTTTAACATGTGGGCGTTCCAACAGTATTTGTTGGAAAACTAGTCTTTCTTCATTGAATTGTTTTTGCACCTTTGGTAGAGCTTAAATGGTCCCATTTATTTGGGTTTATTTCTGTATTACTTTGGGTTTCTCTCTGGATTACTTTGTTTCTTTGACTTAGGTGTCTTTTACTTTGCCAGTACCGTGCTGTCATGATTACTGTAGCTTTATAGTAACCTTAAGTTGGGTAGTGTGCTTTTTCCAACTTTGTTCTTTCTTTTTCAGAATCGTTTTAGCAATTCTCATGCTTTTGAGTTTTCATTTAATTTTTAGAATCACTTTGCATCTGTAAAGTATCCTGCTGTGATTTTAATTTGTATTGCAATAAATATATTGATTACTTTGGGGGAGTAATCAATATATTTACTATTTTGAATCTTCCTTTATGAACATGGTATGCCTCTCAGTTTATTTAAATCTTGATTTCTTTTTGTTGCTGTTTTGCTTTCAGCAAACAGAATGATTCATATAGTTATGACTTCAATAAATGATAAACTTGGTTACTTATATTGCAAGTCAGTAGCATTAACTAACTAGGATGTTGCTTCATGGTGTACCAGATGGCCTCTACTTAGCTCGGTGAGGAAAATGTTTGCTAAAGGTGACAGTGGACTTAACCCTATTTCCCATATGCACTATGTTACCGTAGGTCATTGGTAACATAAGGCCTTAGCTTGAAGAAGTTGTCAAATTTAAGGTCAGGGAATAATTCTAAAGCATTTTAATAAATAAAGTACATAACCCTCAGCTGATATTTTCTTTTCGGTTCCTACATACTAAGATGAAATTTGTAGGCTTTTCTCTAGATGACATGTAGTGTAGAATCCATGTGAGTGAGGTATGTATAGATTTGTGAAAGATGTGCAATATTTGTTGCATGATATAGTATGTGTGTGTGGGGGTGTGTGTGTGTGTGTGTGTATCAGGCATGAGATTGATGGGGTTTTGATAGCATTCTAATATAAAATGGAATACTTATTGCTGGTTCTATGAAAGATTTGATTATTTTGCTAGAAGGTAAATAATACTGTATATGCTTTTTCTTTACAATATGTATTTAAAACTATTTATTATGGAAAATTACAAACATTCAAGAGTAGAGAAACAATAACGAACCCCTATGTATTCATTACCCAGCTTCAACAATAATTCTCCATGGCTCATATTAATCTTATTTCATCTACACCCCCGTTTTCTGCGTGCACTGTGATTCCTGCTCCCCTCCCCGCAATTCTCTATTCCTCACTCCCCCCCGAGGATATTATCTATTAGTTAGTGTCACACACTTCCACCAGTTGGCTTTTAATGTTTGACTACTGTTTGGTAAGTTTTAATATTTATGTCAGCATAAGGTTCAGTTTTTGTTTCTCTTCTTTTTTGTCGCAGTTTACAAAAGGTTTTCTTACACAATTGGTATTGTAAAATGTCATGTTATTCATATAGCCGTTTTTCAGTGATCGTGACTATATTATATAAAACAAACACATCATAGCAATGCAATTTTCTTGAAAAAAGTAAGTCTTGTTTTTAAAATAAAAGATCATCAGTGCTTTTTGGAAAATGTCTTTAAAAATTAACAGCACGCATTACTTAATTTATTTAATACTTTGGAAAACTATACAGTTGTATTACTATTAATTTTGTGAGTAACATTTGTAATTTAATTAATTCGCCATTTTGAGGTTTCTTTTAAAGATGTTTTTTCTGAAACAGCATTGTAGTGAACATATACTTCTAGGTCCTATAAAATTCTTTCTAGTATGATGAACAAAAAAGATAGTACAATACTTATGTATAATTTATAGTTGAAAAAATCTTATAATTTTAAATACAAGAAGAATAAAAGTGTTTATTGAAGGAAATGTCTATATACGAGTTGTGATCAAACTATATGGTGAATGTTTAAATAAAAACAAATTATTACAATAAAAAACACATTGCCATTAACCCCCCTCAAAATACTCCACCTCGCTTTCAACACACTTATCCCATCATTCTTGCCACCTTCTGAAGCAGTTTTGGAAGCCCTCTTTCATTAGTGTCTTTAGTTGCGCTGTTGTGGCTGCCTCAATGTCCTGAATCGATTCAAAACAGTTACCTTTAATGGTCATTTTGACTTTGAGGAAGAGCCAGAAGTTGCACGGTGCCAAATCCTATGAATAAGGTAGATGAGGACACACTGTTATTTTTTTTAGCTGAGCCATCCTGCCACCTGTTGGCAGCTCAGCAGCAGCTCAGCTCGGGCCGGGAATCGAACCGGCAACCCTGTTGCTCAGAGCTCGCACTCTTGAGCGAGCTCTTAACCAACTGAGCCATTCGGCTGGCCCATGTTTTTATTTGACAGAAATTTCCTTACCAGAAGTGATGTGTGACATGGAGCTTTTCCATTGTAATCACCAAATGGGGTGAATGCTGCTGCCGAGTGGCATTCAATGGAAAGGCAGGGACTTTCAGTACAGGAAGCAGCACATGGAAGCTTAGTAACAGTGTGAGACAAGATTCAACTTGTTCGGTGCAGTCACTCGGGTGTGAGCTATGGTTGAGAGAAGGTGTGTTTTAAAGTGTGCCGTAAATCATCCTCCATCATGGCAATGCTCCTTGCCACACATCGCTTCTGGTGCAGCAATTCCTGTCAAATAAAAAAACATTACAATGTGTCCTCATCCACCTTATTCACCGGATCTGGCACCATGTGACTTCTGGCTCTTTCCCAAAGTCAGAATGATTCAGGACATCGAGGCAGCCATGACAGCACAATAAAGGACACTCACGAAAGAGGACTTCCAGAACTGCTTCAGAAAGTGGCAAGAACGATGGATAAGCGTGTTCAAAGCAAGGGGGAGTATTTTGAGGGAGATTAATAGCAATGTGTCTTTTACTGTAATAATTTTTTTTTATTTAAACATTCACCATATTGTTTGATCACACCTTGTATATTTTGGCTTCTAATATTTTCTTTTTTACTGTACTTTTATTCTGCCTTAACTACAGAATATTTATTTTAGGACCATATTTTTATTAAATACTTTTTATTAATGAAAACATTTATTAAGAATGACTCTCAAGAAATTACATGAGCTTTTGTAGTTCTTCACATAACTGAGACTGATGGCTCTGACTTCCTTTATATTGAATAATAATTTGAGAGCTGTAGGCCTAACATTTATTTTACTCTTTATATATATCTTGTTTCGGTGTCATGATGGCTCAGCTAAAAAAAAAAAAAAATCTTGTTTCTAGTATTATATTTTGCAACCTATTTTTAACATTACATTTAAAAAAGGTAAAATGTGTAGTTTGCATGCAGCACTGTCCATTGGGAATAATTAGGTATTATAATTCTAGCAAATTGCATAAATGAACAGTGTATTATGCAATGTATGAATTGCTATTAGGGGTTCAAAATGCAAAAGTATAACTTTGTTATTAGAGTATATTGATTATCATATGTATGCTTTTTTATATAATCTGTTAGTAAGCATTATAATGTATGATGAATTAAGACCATATATGATTATTTTTACTTTATTTTAGAAAGGCATTTTCTAATAGCTGTTGTTTGATTTGATTTCAAGTGGCTACTCATACCAGTTGTAATTATATATCGATTTAACTTGCTTTAATACTTTTTACCTTTGATTTGCCAAGAACTTCGATTGGTTGTGTGGAAATGCAAGCTTTTGTGTGAAGGAGTGTGTCGTTGCATCAGAACTTGGCAACCATATGAATCTTAAGAAAACAGGCTGTTTGTTCTCTAGAGAAACTATTCTATAAGCTGACTTTGTTTTTATATTCTGCTCTGTGCTAGATTAAGTGATTTCGTTTAGGTTGGCCTAGGGCAAAACGTTTGAGGACATTTTAGAAAACCTTGTATCTGGTTAACTCTCTGAAAATGATACTAGTTTTAAAGTTTTACTTGTTAAAAACATCAGTAGGCTATGTGATGCCAGATTCATTCTCAGTGTCATTTGTAACTAGCACTGAAAACTATTGCAGTATTCCAAGTGGTATATTGTTTTGCCGTCCCAAGTTTTGAAAATGTAAAAGCCATATATTTTAAACACCAGATGTTTATTTCCTCTGAATTTGATGTCCTTCTATGACCTTCAGTGATGGGAAGTAAGTCATCTTTTTTTATATAGTAATTTCTTGATTACGAAAGCATATAGCACAGGGGAACAACTATCTGTGACAAACATAATAGTCATACTATATAAAACAACTTATAAACTTTTAAACTTGAGAATCCCAAACACTAAGATATTGTAAATAGTCCCTAATTGAACAGAGAAATATGATTCTTTTAAGAAATATTTGCTTAATTTTCAGGAAACTCATTCATTTTAAATTTTTATTCTAAAAAGTTTCTGCCATATATTAGTTTAATTTGAACTTTGCACTGTACTTAAACCAAGCAAGCAAGCAAACAACCATAATGAAGTGTAACTATAAAAGGTTAATTAGGCAATAATAATTTTTTTAAAGTTTCAAGGGTGTTAAGATTACTTCCTTTCTATTTATTTTGGATCTCTCAGATGTAATTTGGCTTCCTTCAGAGTTTCCTGCTCAATTCCAAAGTTAATACGTACTTAATTATTGTTAAAAATAATACGTGCACATGGTTTTAAAACAAGTCAAATTATACAAATAGATATAAAATGAAATAGAAATACTTCTTTCCTTCATTCTCTCAATCTCTCCAGCTCAATTCTTAGGCTGTTTCTTTTTAGTGTCCACAAGTAATAGTTTACTATGTATCATTCTCGATAAAAATGCTATGCCTGTTCAAGCATGTATGCATGTGTAAGTATAATTTTACTTTTTTTCCTGTTTTTAATTTATCCGTGTTCTATGCCTATATTGTTTTGGCTAAAGACATATTTTGGGTAGGAAATTCATTTGCTTTATTCACCATTTTATATCTAACTCCTAGAATAGTGTCTGAAACAATATATAGATGCTTACATAACAATACGTGTTGAGAGGATCTTCCACCACACAAAGTGCATGTCTCTTGCATTTGTGTTATTTTACCAGTCTTTTCAAAATTTTATTTTACCGGTTTTATTTTTTATTTTACCAGTTTTCTGTTGATGAGCATTCTGTTGATGTTAGGTCTGTTTTTCTGCTGGTCATCTGTTCATCTGTCCATCCACCTGTCTGTCCAACAAATATACACTGAGTACTTACTGTATGCCAAACACCCTTCCAAGGATATAGATGAAGGAGAAAATCAGGGGCCTTGCTTGCATGTAACTTTCATGTACATAGTTGGCTGAGGTATAGCGAAAACAAATGAAATAAATCCCAAACAAATTAGTTTCATGCAGGCAGTAGCATAGGCAATGTGATGAGAGGGGAGTTTCTACTTTTATATAATAGGATGGGCAGGCAAAACCTTTTTGAAGAGATGACTTTTGAGTGAGGCCTACGTGATGAGAAAAATGGTTCAGTGCTCTAGAGAAGAGGATTCTAGGTGGAGGGAATAGTACATTTATAAAACTCTGAGGCAAAAAAAAAAAAGTTTGGTGAGTTCGATGAACAGAAAGAAGTCCAGTATGACTAGAGCAACAGCAGATTCTCTTACAAATAAATACTGCTTTAATGAGTATCTTTGTACATAAAGTATGTTTTATTTTAATATTAATATGTTTTAAATACTTTTGTAGTGGAACTGAGGGGTCAAGTTGTATATGCACTTTTAACTTTTGATAGCTGTAGTGCAGGGCCACTTTTATCCCTTACCTCTTCTTGCTTTTGCTGGCTGTGAGGAACTTGGGTTGTCCGGAGCTTGGTAGGGAGTGAGTGGTGTGAGGCACAGCGAATGAAAAGGAATTCTTTTGGGGAGTGGATGTGCCAGGGACTATGAATGTTTCAGGGACTTTTGTCTAATAAGATGAAAATTCAGCAGTAGAACATATGCATATATTCTATATGTTGAGTTATGTGATAAAATATGTGGCTCTCCTTTGGCCTATTAATGAAATCATTTCCATGCAGAAATTATCAATGTTTCTCAATCTAGGACATACAAAAATCAGAGTTTTTTAGAGTTACAGTGGAATATGAGGCAGTGCTATCAATGATTGCTAGTTTGACACTGTTGGATTCAGTTTACACAAATTCGTGATTAAACTAATGAGACATTAGGGAAAAAATGCCATTAACCAGAGTCAGCCAAAAACTTTTGCTATAATGTGACTTCCGTAGAGGAAGGTAGGAATGGCATCTCATAGTTAAAATAGCTTTTAAAAAAGTCTTGGGTTTTGTTACTTTAGGGAATGAAATCCCATTTTTGAATGCCTATCAAAAAGGCATTTAATTTTAAAGGATAAATGTCAGAATCATATACTTTTTTTAGGCAAATGAGAAATTTTAGGCTGGTCGAAGAACAAATTTTGTTTCATGAGGTGTTTTACTGCTGAGTTAACTAGCAGAGACAAGTCACATTTGAGAGCATAAAGGTGTTTAAATTTCTTTAATCTACCTTTTTTGATAGGATGAAGTTATGAAATTTTGGCAGATATATTCAGATTCCCATGTAACTGTAGCGAGAATGCTGTATGCAGTTTCGTTCGTTATTATTTATTTTTTCTTCTACGTAATAAGACTCACTTCCTTTGAGAATTAAAAACAATTTGGAGGAATGAGATTAGGAATCCGATGGAGATTTTAATTTAACAGATGCTAATATGGTATGTTCTGTCTGTTATATTAAAGATTTCCTTTTTCTTCTTTAACATGGGTAATTTTTCCCAGCACAACTTATAAACAAACTTTAGTTGGAAATCAATTTTATTTTGCTACTTGAAGCAGGTATACATTAATAATGATAAGGCAATTAACTTATATTTTATCTGTGTTGTAAAAGTTAGGATTTTGATTAAGAAGCCTCATCTGATGTCTACTGTAACTCATCCCACTAGTTTTAATGTGGACATACAATTTTTGATTAAAACAAGTTATATCAAATCTTTAAGGTGAGTATAAGGAAACAAATTAGTATTTTATTAGTCTTAATCCTTTGTCCTAAAATGAATAGAAGTGTAAAATTTGTTGCATGTTTACAGAAATATTCTATTCCTATTACAATATGTAGGTATATAAATTGTAATTACTTGGTTCATTAGAACATCTAATTTTTGCTTGACAATATGCAAATGTGACATTAAATCTGTTTTTTAAGATTTTTCCAGTTTAATGTCGGAATCCAAATTCATAAAGAGTTGGAAAAATGAGATGTCTGAGCTATAGGATTCACAGGGATTTCGTATGAAGCCTATTTAATCAGGATAACACTGTTATTAATATTCATAGTGTCAGCTGGAACACAAATGACAGACTATGGGGCCTAAAAATTTTACTTGGTGAATTTATTAGGAGTAGCTTAAAAAATTAATGGAATTTAAGTAAAGTTGGTGAATATGAAAATCTTGTGTTAGCACAAAAAAAATCTCTATTAGAACTTTCTTTAAAATCATATTGCATTGATGTCTTTTGACAGCTTTCATTGGTACTTAAAGAAGAAAGATGCATGAATGGTCATTTAAGAGGATTTAAACACATTGGCACATTAATTTTTACATGAATAATAAGTACTTTCCAAAAGCAATTAACTTACAGTGTACAAGATATGAATTGAAAAATAAGACTGTGACATCAAGGGCAAAGCAAATGTGCTATACATTTTAAACTTAGTGGCAGGACTTTTTTAATATTTTTATTTATTTGTATAGTTTGCATAGGCTATGGCTTAGAATATTGTTATTTTAATGCATTTGAAAGCATGTTAGAAGGGCAGTAAAGCTTCTGCCCTCTCCAAAAATATTGATAGTGTTAAACATTATCCTCTGCAAGTATCATTTGCATTTATTGGAGAATTAAACATTTGTTGAGATATTGGTAATATTTAAGAATATGGTCAGTTTTGCAGAAACTCAAAGGGATGATTGATTGTTTAGTGATACAAATATATATGTGTCAACACAGACTTATTGATTATAGCATAACAGATGTATAATAAATATGCTTCTTAAAGTTTAGTATGAGAAGTTTGGTTAAGAATCATCTGAGTAGCGTACAAATAAATTTGTTTTGTATTTTAACCTAAGAAAGTAAAAACTTGTAAATGGCTTAAGTAAAACTGAGATGCATTTTATTTTTTGTTTTAAAATATGCTTAAAATGGCATTATACCAGTGCTCTAGTTTTTATTTTCATTATTGAAGTTCATGAAAAACAATTTTAGACCATTATTGGTAGTCACAATAAGTATTTTGTTTTATATTTTTCAGAGATCATTTTTCTTGTGAATTTTAGTTCTTATAAAAGCATAGTTTAGTTATTATCTATAACAGTCCACTTAGGGTTTACCGATGAGAGAATATAGGCATTGGCCTGGCAGTCCGTATGGGTACTAGAAGTTTCACTTGCAGTCTGTCAGTGTTACGTATGAATGATTTAGTTTCATTAAACATAGAGAAATAGCCTGGTATATTCAGTTTGATTGGAAAAAGCATTAATTACCAGGGTGTGTAGACATTATCACAATTAAAGTTTTTAAATTAAATGTTTTATATAACTAAAAAAAATCAATATATTGGCTATTATTTTTTTCTAGTGGCTTTTTATTTATTTTATTTATATTATTTTTTTTCTAGTGGCTTTTTAAAAGTTAGGTTTGGGGCGGGGTGGGGGGGGTGGTTGTTTTGTTTTCAGCTCTGAGATATTCACTTGTATGCCCAGCAGAGGGCAGCATTTTACTGTGTCAGCCTCCTGAAAGCATTAGCCCTGCTTAGACTGTCAATGTTTCTTGTAATTACTCCCAGTATATTTGTTGCTTGCTTATGAATTAACTTGCATTTATGGAACTAAATCATTCCAATCATTTAATTACACCTGAGGAGCTGAACTATAATTGCTTGCTTCCAACTAGGATCTGATATGGCTTGAGCAGTATTAATTTGATGTTTACTTTTCTGAGTGCTAAAAGCATTAAAATGATTGTGCAATGGGATTACATTTTACTAATTGCTGGCATTCATTAGCTGGGTAAATGATGAGGAAGAGTGACTGTATATTGCAGAGGGATAAAATTATGGTTTTAAATAGTATATTACTAAGCACATTAAGGCCTGTAAGACATGTTTTAAAATACTCCAGAGGTTATTAAAGACTGTATTTTCTACATGTCTTGCTATATGAATCTCTTATTAAAAGACTGCAATTATTATTAACCTTTTTGGGCAATATGTAGGGAAATGGCTTCATTGACTGGAACATATTTCTTTGATATTAATAACTTCCTATATTTTCAGCTAATCCAAAAGTAAATGAGGAACTTAGAAAAAAGATTGCCAACTCCAGATCAACATATTTAGAGAAAATTGGAAAAGAAGAAGCTTACTACAGCTTTATTTGAGGACTTTTTAAAGAATGCAGAGTTCTAGCTGTGAGGTAAATCTAATTTTATTCTTCCTAAAAGCATGCAGATAAAGTTGCATAGCTTTTGTCATGTTTATTATGAAAACAAATGCAAGAGAAATATCAATTCCACAAACCAATGATACTCTAATTTTTTAAAAATTGGAATAGCATTCTTAAATTACTTTTACAAATATAAAATATTTATATGAAAATATACATTGTAAACTCAAATCACTAAATTTGAAATTTTTGGTATAAAGTTGATGAATAGACTACAAAATTTATTTTTTCTTAAATTGTTGAAATTACAGTTGAAGAAGACTTAAGTTAAATAAACTAAATGGTTCTCTAACCGAAAGAGGCAAAAATATCTAGAAGCTTAACCTGCACTGTATTTACTAAAATGTAAGTGTGAACGAAAGAACCTTTTTCTGAGAAAAATGATTTAATTTTACCTGTTGAAATACACAGCTAATTGTCCCATTATAAATGTTTTAGAAAACCATTTATCCTGTAAATTCTCTGTTAAACAAAGGTAAGGCTTAGGTGTGTTCTGATATATTGTTTTAAGTTTATTTATCTAGCGTTGGTTTTATTTTAGCCTCAACTCTTGGAGCAAAAACCAGAGACATTGCCAGAGCAAACAAGAACAGAAGTACAAATGGAGGACTGGTCAAAAGGTAAGGACTTTTAAGGTATTAATACCAAACCCCAGGTGTTGTGCTAGTTCAGGGCACTGAATGGAGTGTGTTTGTTCTAACCAATATATTAGAGCAGACAAGCACACGCGCACATGCACCCCACACACAAAGAAGGAGGCTGACACAAAGAGACCCACATTCTACAAAAGAGACACAAAGAAAGACACACAGGGAAAGAGACACACACATGCACACAGAGAAAGAGACATAGGAAGAGATACTGAGAGAGAAAGACCCAGACAGACACACAGGGAGAGAGAACGAAACACACATACACACCAAATGATAGAGATTGAGAGAATGACTGGGGGAGAGATGCATACGGAGAAGTAGCTTCAGAGAAAGAAACACAAACAGAGAGAGAGAGACACACAGGAAGGGAGACACTCTCCTGAGTAGAGAGGCAAAGAGAAAGACACGTGTACAGATAACACGCAGAAAGCACACGCATTCTGAGACTCAGAAAGAGAGATACCAAAATACGAGAAACAAAGTGAAAAAGAGACAGAGACATACAATGAGACAGAGCGAGAGACAAAAAAGAGACACAGAGAGAGAGAGGCACAGGCATACACACAGACATATTCAGAAGACAGAGACGAGAGACAACACAGTGAAAGAGACGTAGAAAATATACACAGATACAGAAAGGGAGACAGAAAGACAGACATATACATGTCAAAAGAGACATACACACAGAGAAACAGACGAAGACACACACACAGACACATGTAGAAATGCGTGCATACCAGAAGACACACCCAGAAAGAAACACCCACAGAAAGATGGGGTCAAAGGGGGCCAGAGGGAGTCAGAGCAACAGAGACATGCAGAGATGTACAGATGGAGACAGAAAGGCACTCCAAGACAGAGACAAGGAGAGAGACAGAAAGAAAAGGATACATACAGATATGCACAGGCAGAAGGAGAGAACAGTCAGAGACAGAGAAACAGTTTGAAAGACAGACTGAGAGATGGCCAGAGAGAGAGAGAGGGAGAGAGAGAGAGAGAGAGAGAGAGAGAGAGAGAGAGAGATAAGAGGGCACAGCATCTATCTATACATGGGAGATAAAGCCATAAAGAGAGAGGTTTTAAAAATGTTACGTTTTTATTTGAGGTCTCTTGTAGTAAAATATTGCAAATCTGGGATCCTTGGGAAGCTAATCATCCTGAATATAATATTACATGTAGTTGAAGGCTTAAACTTTTTGTACATTGTTTTTATTTCCTCTAATTTTATAACTTAAAAAATATAATTATCATCAAACATTAGACATATCTCTCTTTTTAGGTTTTCCCTCCCCCAGTAGGGCTCCTTTTTCACCATATATTTATCTCTTATGAAGGTTAAAGGCCATTTGCAGGGATCGTTCTATCATTGTACGAAATAAGTTAACAGCTACACATTCTTTTCAGACATAGGATGAAGATGTGCTTTCTGAGTATGCCTTTTTCTGATTTCTGCATTTGCTTTTGATTTCCATGCTGCTATAAATTTCTTGTAGTTTATGCCAACCATTGGCAACTTTTCTTATTTGTGATTCTAGGCTGCTTATTATGAATTTAGAATCCAGGTAACTGATTGAATTGTGTATAAAATAATAGCAAATAATATCTGAGTAAGGTAGTCAAAGGTTTTTAATGCAAAGTTAAATGTTTTAATGAATGGACTTTGACCTGCTTTCTTTATATTCAAGTTTGTGCTATGCATATGTTGATGTGAAGCTGGGGACTACTTTTTATAGCTGTGTTTATTCATTTATGAAAGTAAGCAAACATTCTTATTTTGAAGAGCTCAAAGCAGTTTTACTTAATTTACGTACAAAATAAGAGGAGGTAAATAATGGTGCCCCTGTTACTTACGTTCCCTATTCAGAGGTTACATTGCTGTGAAAAGTCATGTGTGCAAATTATAGACAAAAGGATTTTTAAGAAGACAAAGGAATTATTTTTAATATGTTTAAAAAGCTAGAGGCTGTGGGGGAAATTCTCATAAATGTAGAATAAGCAGGAAAGTGCAAAGGAAGGGAGCTGCTAAAGCTCTGGACACTTATGAAAAGGAAGGTTTTAGGGCTATGGATACTTAAATAGTTTGCAGGAAACACAGACCACAATAGAGGTGATTGAGAAACATCATTAAAGAAATTTGCATTTTTACAGGCTTTTTTTTTTTGACAATGAAACTATAAAGTACCTGTTAATGAAACATTAGGAGAAATAAAATTAAACAGGTAAATGTGAAATCTTTTGAGTTTTGTGATAACTGATACGTTAAAACAGTAAAATCTACAACATGGTCATCTCCTTGATCATGGGTTTTATCATAAAGCCCAGATGGCTTCAAAACTCTCTTACACTAATGTTTATAGTCTACTCTTGTAAGTAGTTATTGTATTTAATATTATTTTACTTATTTTTTAATGAAATCAAGCTAATTAAAAACTTGCATTATATAGATTTGCTTTTGTGTTATCTTACAAATTTTTTTATAAAGAGTGCTGAAGTGAATATTCTTTTCCTAGCTTTATTGTAGAAATTTTGCTGAAATATTTGAAGTTAAAGAATTGATGAGGTGTATAATGTTAACAGACATAACGAATTACATTTTTCTTTGTTTTTGTCACTATAGATAGTTTGGAAAATGTTAAGCTAAGGTTGGTAGGTAGGATGGGTGAAGACATCTATAAAAAGTGTCCAGGTTTCTTTAAGTAGTTAGGAAAACACCCCTGAATGAATGAAATTTGAAGCTGCTGGAAGCAACATGTGAGTGAATAAACATGCGTTGCCAAGCGAGCATCAATAACATGTGGCTCCTTAAGAAGTAAAGGATGTTTTGCCCTTTTGTGAAAATTTTGTTTTTAAGTTCCTTTTTTTTCTTTCTTTTTAAGAAAAAAAAAATGAAAGGTCATAATCATATGGAAAGTTAATCTTCATAAAGAATGAGTTGTTGTGATTGGGTGGTTAGCCCTTTTTAGCATTCATTATTTACTTGACTATATAAGAAAAAGGGCATGGGGTCAGAAACCCCTTATGAGTCATTAATTGGAATAGTATAATAAATTTCTGGAGATTATTAGCAAAAACATGGTTTAGTTTTAGAGTATACAACAGTCCATTGGAAATAGTTTACATATTATTTATGAATAAACATGTATGCCATAAGCATACATACCTACAGTAATATAGGTAAAAATGAGGAATGGATGCCAGTTAAACTTAGAATATTGTGAAACATAATTAAATTTAGAACCTTTAGGGGTCAGTGTTCCCTAAGAAAGGTTAAAAAAGGTTACTGTGCCTATCCAGATTAAATCTTAAATCTTCTCTGTTTTAAATATTTCTCACTGATTGAAGGTAAGAATCACACAGCTTGAAGAAGCTTTAGACAAAACCTTACAAGGTTATGAGTTTCTTCAGTAGTATTTTTAGGTTTGTTATTTTAGAAAATTATATTTAATATGTATTTAATACACAGAGTAGTTATTTTTACTTACATATTATCTCAGTTTAAATATGAATCATATTTTTAAACTATGTATTTTAACCTTAAAAAGTAAGCATGATTCTAAATCACTGTACTCATATGAAACATGAGATGAAAAACCACTTCTAGAACTACTTGTGTTAATGGAGTCCTTACATGTTGCAGTTTATTGGAGGCCAGCAAAAATTTTTTAAATCTTATCTTGCTGAATTTAAAAGTATAAAGCAACAGTCCTCTTTATTTTAGAACTGAACTAGCAATTACCTTTTGTAATCATGATGCTTAAGGTTCTTCTACCAAACAAAATAAATAACTAGGACTAAAACCAAGCAAAGGGTAACTTGTAAGTGGTTCACTAGTTTCTTATTGAGACAAACACTATTTAATTTTTGCTTGGCATTTGGAACTTGTGTGCCACCATCAATCTCTTATTATTGGTTCATTTCTCTTTCTTTCTGTCTTTTCACAAAATATATATTCTTTTTACCTTTTGTCCATCTGTTGTTCTGTAATTGAATTATGTCTAAAACTGTTGCATGATTTGCAAGCATTTTATGAGTAGACATCTATAGAAACACTGTAGAAAAAAACATCTAGGATCCTTTTAAATGCCTTTGATCATTTTGACTAAAATATGATTGTAGACTCATAACATTTTCATAAAATATTTTTCTTTAAAGCAGTGGGAAAGGAAATGGCAAGTTGCATAGAATGGACACCCATTTCTACCAGCAAGATAGCTGGTAGAAAAAAAAAAAGATTCCCTAGGCACCGTAATTAGACAGTCCTTGGAATACAAGGTTTTAAAAATATCTGGATAATCATTCTACATTAAATTATAGGACTTGAATTGTATTTAATAATTGGCTTTCTAGTAACTGTATATTTTCCCTAAATAAGTAATGCAATTTGTTTTTGTTTGTTTTAAAGCAGAAGTTAAAGTGCGCTGGAAAACCAATGCGTGTAATAATTTCAATAAAATGTTACAATAAAAACAACACAGGTTTTGGAACTAGATAGACCTGTGTTTCAGTCTTTTAATCTTCCACTTACTAGCTTACTTACCTGGACTTGGGTAAGTTTCATAATTTTTTTTTTAAGCGTGAGTTTTCTTGTGTATGGAAGAGATAATTCCTCTAGAACTGTTTTGAAGGTTAGGAATTGTGTATGTAAAAGCCCTACTGCAATACTTGAAACAGGAAATGAGTTTATTTAATATGTATTTCATATACTAGAGTATTTTCAGTATTGTGGTGGTGATAATGGTGTTTACAGATGAGGGGGGAAAAAAAAGATTGTTGACATATTTTACACAGGGCCTAAATAAATGGAGTGGTTGTTGTCATTGTTATTCCATCCAGCTGTAAAAGGTGTGTGAATAAAAAAGTTTTAAAAGTATTAAGAAACATAAATACCAGTACTTGAAATCATTAGTTTTTAAGAAGTCTGTTCTCTTTACATATGTTCACAATATCATTAGAAACTTGATTTTTTTCAAAGTAATACAGCTTATATTTAGCAAATATTTATATTTGATAGAATAGAATATAAAATCAATAATATTTATTTAGGGTAAAAACTAATTTTGCCTGTATTGAAATCCCAATTGCAATAAAACTCTTCAGATTATTGGCGTCACACAAGATGCCTTTTCATTTTGGCAAGTGTGAATTTAAGAATGTGTTTTTCATTTTCCACATCCCATAAAGGGGTTAAAAAAGAAAATTTTGAAGTCTGATTAAATTTACTATTCATCTCCATAGTACCTAACTTAATAGAGTGCTGGTAGCTTCTTACACATGACAGTCTAGAATATTTGAGAGAGTGGTTTTAGGACTACTGGCAGCTGGCCAGCAAGGATTGATTCATTTCCAGTGGAAATGCCAGGGCAACTCCTAAAAGAATGATTGAGGTTATACTATTTTATAAAGAAAAAGAAATTCTTTTATTATAAATAAATTTATTAAAGTAATGGGACTCTGGGTGTCTATTTTTAAGCTTGATATGAATGATTCTGTTACTGCTCTTGGCCTTGGTTAAAAAAAGGGAATGAAAAAACAAAAAATGTTTACAAGGACAACTTAGTTTTCTAACTGGTTATAAAGTTTGTAATGAACTGTGTTTTGTGATTCATCATTTCTGCTATGAATAATTCACATTTGTGAATTTATGCCATAAGTTATAGTTTTTACTTTTATTTTTTGGCAGTTTTTAAAATAGACTTTATTTTGTAGAGCAGTTTTGGGTTCCCAGCAAAATTAAGCGGAAAATACAGAGTTCGTATTTTACCCCTTACTCCTTAAGCCTGCATACGCACAACCTTCCCCACTATCAACATCCCCCACTACAGTGGGACATTTGCTGCAATTGATGCATCTGCCCATAAATTCTTAATAAGGGAAAAGTTTGTGAGCTATTAGGAATCTTTATTTCATTTTTGTTTTTATTGGGTTGTCGGAAAAGTCATGATGTATTTTTTCTCTGTTTTTCGTTGCAAAAATGTGTCATGACTTTTCCGACAACCCAGTACTAGATTGAGAGTGTTTTACATCAGTTCAGGCTATCCTCTTCATGTGGAATTCTTACTACTCTTTTGATGATTCATTTTGTAAAAATAATAATTACGAAAAAGAATAAGTATGAAAAATGGTAAATTTTTTTGAATAGGACCACTTCTCCCACATTTCTATACTATTGGTATGATCTTCTTTTTGTACAACTTGTGACTATATTTGTTTAAGGAAATCCAAGTCCACTTTTAATATGCAAGCTTTTTCAAGTTTATATTTGGCCATGAAAACATGAATATGTTATTTTTGAAATAGAAACAAACTACTTGGATTTTTCAAAAGTTTTTTGCTTTGTTTTAAATTCTTCATCTTTAAGCTCTTCGGAGCTCTTTGATAAAAGTCCTCATTCATTTCTAGTTATGGCCCATTCATGCCGGAGCACTTCCTGGAAAACAGAGTTACAATACAAATCTTAATAAAATATTTATTGAATCTTTAATTTTCTAGAAATTAGAATTTGTTTAGCATATTTAAGATGATGGTTGTGCTCCCCATAGTGACTATATTTGTCACTTTTAGTACGATTACTATAAAGTCCTGAGTGTCCATTGACACTTTGTTGATTTGGGAGATCTGAATCAATATACACTGGTGTATAGACTGAATGCAAGGCCGTTTACACAGTTGGTCCAGGTTGACTGACTGTTGGTAGAGTAAGACTGATGTGACTACTTTTAATGCATTTACTCCTTTTGGTTATAAAGAAATTTGATAGTTGAATAAAATATTTTTGGGGAGTTACCAAATACTTCAATTGTGTGTGTGTGTGTGTGTTTGTGTTTGAATCAAAACAGCTTTTCATGTAAGGCATTATTTTAATCTTTCGGAGAAGTTCCAGATACAGTTTGTTTTGCATTTTGCCTTTTGCATTTTTGTGTTTTCTTGGGGAATATCAAAAAGCAAATTTATAACAAATCAGACTACAAAATTTTGAAATTGGTTGCGTAGATTATTTCATAGTCTAAATGATTGAATTAAAATATCCTAATCTAAAGTGTTTGGATAAAATTGATAGTCATTTGCCAAATGGTAAAATTGTGCTGACAATGTGTGGTAAAAATTATTATTTTAGAAAATTCTATTTTGACTTTCACTTTTTTTCTTCTTTTTGAGTGATTCTAGTATTCACATATCGAAACTTTTTGGTACTTTAAAATCAGGATGCTAGTGGGTAAAAAGTTAAAAGTAATCAGTTCATATTGATAAAATTATACTTGTAGAGATACTACTGAATATGTTAGTTTTTGCTAACTAAGTATTTTATAAATTTAATCCTCCTTTTTAATACAATTTCACTGGCTGCACCTAAGGTAATTTTGCATACTCTAAAACATAGTAATGTTCATTGATCTGAGCATTTTTAGTGTAATAATGTAATCAGAGTTACGCACCAGATACCTATTTCCTTCTGTAGTTAATGTCCTTCTCCCCCTCTCCCCTGTTCACAGTTTTCAGATTAATATTGACTCCTAACAGATTAGGATAGGTAGGATTTATTCAGCAATAGCTTCCTGGAACAACACACGTAATAGAGGAAATGTGATAGGAAAGACAGAATGAATACGTAGTCCTTAAGGATTCAGGCTTTTGTTTAAATTCTAACATTTGGAATATGGAGTATACATTCCAAATATATACTATGTCCATTCCACAGATTAATGATAAGAATTTGCAATTCAAATGAATTCCTATTTTAAGTAGATTAAGTGTGTTTCAAATCTATCAGAAACCCAAATGTTGCAAAATTTGGAGTTAACTGAGTCTTTTACTCAATTGCTTTTAAGAGTGTAAAGTTAAAAAAAGTAATGATTTCAGTTCAGCAAATCTGATTGTTTCCTTTCAGAAACCTTCATTGCCTATATTTTATAATCAGTCAGTACAGAGTTTAAGACCAGGACAAGGCTGCATTAGTCCAGGTAAGGAGAGCAAAGACAAAACAAAACTTTGATTGAAAAAGCAGCCCTTGATCTCCTGAGAGATCAGTAGAGACCAGCGTCAGAGACTTCCTCTGCATGTTTAATAGGCCATTTGCTCTCCAAGATGTTCTATTGTAAATATATTGGTCCTTTATTACCTTTTTCTTTTTTTGAAGTCTTTGCCTCTCTGCCAAGTCATTTGAAATGAACGCATTATTAAAAAATATATAAATTAATTTAAAAAAATTTTTTTTCAGGAATTTAATGCTTTTTTTTAGTTAAAAATATTAACTCTAGCAAGGAGCTGACGATGCTATAGTATAATTAACATGATATTAGTGTAGTAGTCACAGCTGATTAATGAAATGGGCATCTCTACCTTTTCTTTTATGCATTTGTTTTTTTCCAAGAGAAGCAAATGGTGAATTAGAGTAAAACACATCATTTGCATAGTAAGTTATGTAATGATGCCATATAGAGTGTAATGATTTCCTAAAACCTTGTATTTAAAGTAACCTGAATTACAATGAGAGATAAACAGAATATTTACCCATTCCTTATGAGCTGCTGCTGATATGTAAATTTATTCTTCTACTTTGCACAAATATACTTTGGAGCTACTGCTTAAACACTTTGAGGTCCTTAGTCAAACAGTTTTAATGATGCCTCCAATATTGTGAAAGTGTGACATTTGATGAATGTCTCATATAGTTTTGATATCTGGGCACATGTCAACAACAAAAAAAATTGAACATTGGTTTGTCATGCAACACCTCGATAATTTATAATTTTACTGTTTATATCCATCTTGACATTTTTTATCTGACAAAGGCAGGTTTCATTTGGAATCTTAATCTGAGATTTATTTGGTGGATCTGGAAATCATAGCTAGGGTTCCCACAGGAAATGGTCCATCTACCAACAGATTAAATGGCAGTCCTGCAGTTGTTAGGGGAGCTCTGCATTTAACACACATGCATACTCATTCAGTCAGCACTGTGGAGAAAAATTAAAGTAGTAACCCAGGTTTAGGAACAATGTAGCTAAAAAGTCCCATATTTGCTGAATGACAAAGGGTTATATAGCAGCATTTCATTTTATTATTCGTGCTTGAATTTCTTGTTTGCTCTGTTGAGTCGGCTGACGAATACTAATAAATGCCTGCAACAATCCAGACGAGAGATGCCTGGCAACAAAGCTATGCGGTGGACCTCCCTGATCTTCTCCAGTTCACAACCTGACCTTTTGAAAAATTGGCTGGGCTAAGCTGCAGAATTTGGGTGTAATGGTTATTGTTAACTCCAGCTTTAGGATTTATTAATTTGTGTGATCAAGACTTACCTATACTTCAAAGTTTCAAAAGACCAAACACAATCATCCATCCATTAGAACGATCATTGTGTTTCAGTGATTTCCACTTAGTATCTGACTGGCAATTCTTCTATTTTTGTTTTCCAAATCTAAAAATGCTCTTAAGAAAAAAGAAAGGCACATATAAAGAAAACCTGTTTCTTTCTCTTCACATTTGTTATTGGAAAAGTTGCCTTCTATAAATGATTTATGGAATTGTTGAATTCGTGGACAATTGGTATGTGTTCAGACTTAAAAATATATAACTATGAAACCTATTTCACTTGAAGTTGTAGAAATTTAAGATTTACCGAGTTCATATTTTTAACTGCTTTATATAAATTGTTCTTGTAATAAGAAAAATTAAGAAAGGGTAAAAAACGTTAGGAATACATAGTAAGTAGCCAAATAGTTCATATCACTGGGGGACAAAAAAAAAAATAAACATTACCATTATGTTAGTTAATCAAATTGCAGGATAGTTTTTACAGTCATTTCAGCCTAAGTAATATTTATAATGGTTTAAATGAGGTGATATAAGTTTTACAAAGCTTTAATTTATGTGATATGTTCATAAGCTAATTAGGGAGTCTAAGTTTTAGGAGATTACACCATTGTACTTGTTCATGGCCTTCATATAGTGAAGAATGTTAAAATTTAGAAGCTGAAACATTATGATAGAACTTAGTTCTTATACAGAAATCTGACCTTTTCTCCAATAGAATGAATATTGGCGTGCTCGTGATTATTTCAGACTTTAAACAAACAACAACTTTTAAAAATTTGGTATAGTGCTACCGCTTTAAATAGCTTTTTTATAATAAAACAAGTAACAAAATTCAGGTAGAGTAATTTCTGTGACTAACCAGTAGAGAGTTTGAACCATAGTCTTCTACTAAGTCACTGAATTGTCTTAATCGAAGATGAAATAACCTCACCATTTATTTTGACATGTTTATCAGATATACAACCATGTATAGGAATGTCAAGGATATAGTTTATTTTGAATGTCCAACCCTCATATCCAAATAACTAAATTATGTGACATTGACAGGCTTCATGATTTTTCAGCCTTATAAACTTTTATAACACCTTACCTCAGTATCTTATAGCTACATCCAGCCTCTCTTCCCCATATGTTCTTGACTTCCCCTCAATATTATAAAATACACCTTATTAGAACTATATAAGACTGTATCTGTGCTTTCCAACATGGTAGCTAATGGATCTTTTCCTAATGTCAGGATGTTAGATTTTGAAGTCCTATTATTTCTGTAATTGACTAGTTTGATAATCTAATACAAACTTTATTAAACCATTATGTACTTGTTACAAGTTTTGACCTTGTTAAGTATTTTCTCGTTATTATATGTTTTTCATTGAATGAGATAGCGTTTTATTTTTCATGTCCATGTCTTCTGATATTTTAATAAGAAATATTTTTCTTATATCTTATTTATTCTTACTGTATTTTAATAAGAACATACTTTGCTTTTAGTGAAACAGGTTTTCTCAGATAGTAATAGCTATCTCTATAACATTTATTGAGGATGTATTCTTTGCTGACACTTTTCTAAGAGACTATTATAGAACTTAAATAATTTAATCCTCATAACAACCTTTTGAGATAGATGCTATTGTGTACTTTTTTATTGATAGGGAAGTTGATAAAGGTTAAGTAATTTGTTAAAAGTCTGGTAGAGCCAGAATTAAAAAGCTTCAGGTCTGTCTTCAGAGCCCATACACTGTGGTTCTGCTTGAAAGATCTAAATAGACCAGTGTTCTAGTTGGAAGGTCTATACTTTTCTCTTTTACACACGTATATTAGGTGCGACCGCTGTAATATGGTAGATGTTTTTGGTATCTTTTTCTTTTACGTTTTTTTGGGGAAAAAGCCCACATATGCAAATGTATAAAACTAACCCTTCTTCCCACAAAAAAGGAAACAGAAATATTTAGTAAAGGAAATAAATAGTATTTGTACACACATGCAGATAGATACATAACCTACATTTAACTTAGTTGAGGAATTGGTAGCAGTTATTAGGAACCACTAACTGATGTTGTTCTGATTATGTTGAAACTAATATTTATTTAGAAAAATCCTTAACCATTGAGAAAAAGTAAACATCTTTTGTTTAAAATGTGGGACAACTGTAGCCATTCTATCATCACATCAAATTTACACAGCTATTTAATAGCAAAAAATACGTTTTATCATTTTGATAGTCTTACATAATAAGATGCACAATATACAAAAGAAAGAAGCAATAAGCATGAGATTTTTATTTTTTATATTTATGAAATAAGATGCGACAGTATAAGTAATAACTTTTCAAAAAAAAAAAAGATAGAGTTTAAAGAAGTGGTGACTGATTGTGTTAGCAAGTGTCAGAGAGTACATTACCAAATTCCCTCCTTTAGGTTCATTTTAAATATAAATTTCCCTGAGTAGCACCTGCATTGGAAGGAACAAGAGATCCATTTATTTGAATGTACTTGCCTATAATACTTCTATTCGCCTTTCTCTTTTCTGATGGTGAGCTCTCAGGTAGCTGGGATGTTGCTATTCTGAGTAACCCCAGTAGCATCCCTGGAGACAATTCTAGCTCAACCACTCTGAAGAAACAGCTCTGTAAACAGTATTGACCCCCCTGGGGACCATCAAATCCATTTACACAGATACCAGTTGTCACAAACTATTTACAAAGCCAGATAGAACAGAATTTCCCAGCCTCTAAGAATCCCTATTTGATTCCAGCCACCTCCTCACTGATGTATACTAGTTGTGAATAACAGTTATTTTTTGGCTATGAGTCATTTCTTGGATAGCATCAATTCAACTGAGTATATTATACATTAATGTGTAATTGTCTGGAGAATTGAACTCAAAGGGGATCCTAAAACTTTCTTTCCTAAGATAGGAAATCGTATGATACTGTTAATTTTCTAGACTATGGAATTGAGAATTTAATAAAATGCTAGCATTAAGATAGTTGCAACAGTGATAATTCCAGAAGTAAAGAGAGAGTTTGTTGGATCATGAAAGTGGTCCATTGGAAATAGCGTGAAAGTCACTAGAGAGATACAGCATATAATGCAGCCAGCCTAGGCACATATATTAAATAGTAAGATTCCAAAAAAACAAATCTTCAATAAACCCACCCACTTGCCCAGGTGAATAAACTGTCCCTAGCAATAGCTGTAGGTGTCATTTGAGGAATACCTTGTAGCAATCTTCCATAACATCATTTTCAGTGGTCACAGGATAAGTTTACTTGGAAGTGGGAACATTAGATAGTAATAGCAAAAATTGGCAAATATATTTGGTTTGAAGTATCAAATTCCTACGTCCAAATAATACAGTGTGCCCACAGAAGAGCAAATAAATAAAGGAATTGATAGTCGTAAAAAAATATCCTATTGCCTAACTCTGAAGAAAGAAAGACCTCATAGACTTATGAAGAAGAAATTGAAACTTTATTCTCTAAGTCCATATGAAGAAATGAATTTAAATAGTAATAACAGTAATAATGATGAAACAATTAATGATGACATTGATTAAACAATGAAGCAAATTACAGAAGTTTATAGCGTTTCCATTTAAAACCATGTGATGAGCGAGAGGAATCAATAGAAGTTTTTGTTTTAAGCTTTCATCTGTCTAGAGAAAAGAGTTTGCATCAGAAGTGAATATCTTCTTTAAAAAATTTGTCTTACCTAATTGACTAGTGTGCAAAACAGGCCCATAACTTTACTTTTTGTTGCATTTTGTTGACTTATATATTTCTATTTCTATATATAATTCTTTTTCAAGTGATAAGCAATACAAATAGCTCTACTAAAAGCTTTTAGTAGCCTCATTTCATTAGCACTTCATAAAGATCTTCTGAGCCATAAAGCTTAGGGAAAATAATTGATGACTGAATTAGAGTCACCAAGGGCTATTATCTTTTCTTGGTTGGAGAAGGTACTAACTCAGAAATTGAATTTAAGTTGGTCTTGGAATAGGTTAAAAAAAAAAAAAGAAAGAAAAAAGCAAGATGCAATTTGATAGAACAGTATCTTAAAATCTGACTTTTGAAAAATCAAAATGTATCATGCCTACAACTTACTCTCAAATGTTTCAGAAAAATTGTATATGTGTAGGTAGGTAGGTAGGCAGGCAGATAAATAGATACAAAGAGAATGAATAATAAAGTGTAGTAAAATGTTAACATTTGGGGAATCTGGGTGAAGGTTATATAGGAATTCTTTGTACTGTTATTGCAACTTTTTATAAGACTGAAATTATTTCAAAATAAAATGGTAAAAAGAAATGACTATTATCTACAATCAGTTCTTGTCACCTTTCTCATCTGTCTTGTCTTTAGCATGTTTATATATACAGTCCATGAAGTCTTTAGCATTTGGCTCTCATTTCTCCTTTCCATTTCTTGCCGTTTTTCTGGATGACTTCAGTGTCTTCAGAAGTGACGCTTTCATTACCCTAATTCCTTGATTTCCTCCTCTCGAATTACCTTCACGAACATCAGTCTGTTTCATCATCCCATTCCCAGATGAGCCACATCCTGGACTTTTGACATCTTACTCATTTTAACAATTTTTACTCCCTGACTGTAACATCTTGTCCTTTTGATATGAGGAATGACTTTGTGTTTTTCCTAAAGCTATTCATTCCCTGTGCCAATGCCTGTTCTTCCTGTTCTGTTCTTATTCTCACAGTCTGTCAACTTTTTCTTTACTTAACCTAACGCAAACCCTTTGGCAGTTCATTACTTTGCATATTCCTCCTTGTTCTTGTCTGGAACAAATGCCTGTGTGAAGTCTTCCTCAAGTTTCCAGTTGAGCATCAGCATATCTAGCATATTTTGTATTTGGTCTCTAAAGTCCTAGCAGAGTTCTTACCACATTGTACTCAAGTCATTAAATTTGTTTGCCTTCCTCACTGTACTATAGAGTCCTGAGGGGAGAGAGTCTGTTTATTACTTCTCTAAATTTTTCTAGTACTTATCATGGACATATCACACTGCAGGTTTCCCGTGAATTATTAAATTCGTTAAAAATTAATGAATAAATAAATTAATTAGAAGGGTCACACTTTCTACACAAGTGGTTGAATTCTGATATAGAATAATGCAGTATGGCAGAGTAGAAGATCCTTGAGAGCATTCAGAGGATTTAAACAATATTTGTTAAAATAGTTAGTTTAAAAAAAAAGCAGACAGAAAAAAAGCTTTTGTAAATCAGCCTTGTTTACTCTAGGACTTGTTGAGTTCATTTTGATAATACTATAAGGGGTTTTAATTACCGTGATCTAGGAGGGATCAACAAAGATTCCTCTTGTTGGGAAGCCCCCATCTCTGCCCTGAGTTTGGAGGTGATAGCACAGTCACAGGTGAAAAGGCAGTGATTTACCAAGAAATCAACGAATCACAAAATTTGACATTAAGTAAGCTGAAGTAAGAAAGAGAGTTATAACTGTAGGAAGCAAATAGCAACTATAGATAGCAATGTTGGGGGGTAAACACTGGAAGGTTAGGAATAAAAAAAACTGAAAGGAGAAAGATGCTAAACTAGACCCAGAAACAGAGGTAAAAAAACCCAACAAGTTGTAGAGAATGCTAAGTTTGGTTTCAGAAACAGGTCATAGAGTTGAGATTTAAGATTCTGAACGGTTCGTGTAGTGTTGTCGCAGGGAACTGGGGCTGTTTATAGCTGACAGTACTCCATGCCTCATCCTTTTACTTTGTAGTAATTCTTTGTACCTCATAAACTGGAGAATAGTATAGGCCCTAATAGTTAGTTACCTTTTTGATGTCCCTGGGGACAATTTTTGTTATTTGATATTGCTTCCAGTAACTATTTATAATTTTCTTTTGTTTGAATTACTTATAATGTTCTATGTTAATGTTAGAAAGCATAGATTGTTAATGATATAGTGGCATTCCTTAATGATATAGTGGCATTCCTTAGTGTCCATTTATAGAATCTCTCATTCAGATTTTGGGGGTTCCATCCTACCAATACCAGCCTACTCTAGAAAAGTAGCATGATGAACATCTAAAGCAAACCAAGTAAGCATTTTGAGATGTCAGAAAGCAACCTAAATAATCTCCAGAAACCTAAAATCATTAAATTTTAAATCAAAACAGAATATGTTGAAAGTTCGCAGCCATCTTACAGTATGTAATTATGATAGCACATTTCTCCCAATTTGTTCTTTCAAGATGAAATCAAAGAGTAATTTACTAAAAATTATTTCTGATCTAGCTTCAGCCACCAATAAGTTATGTCCAGGACTTGAAGTTTATAACTGACTATACCTAATTTCAGCATACATACAAGCAAAAAAATGTCTCCTTAAAGAAAGAATACTTCGTGAGAGGTCCCTTATTTATAGATGCCTCATTTTATTTTATTCTGAAACTACTTTCTTGTGCCTTAGGACGATTTTAAGTTTGGCAGGTTGGCGAAGGCATAATCAACAAGCAGGTGCAATTCACCTGCTTTTTAAAATTCAAGAATTATTTCTGCTGGAAATAATAAAGTATTAGTTACAATCAGTATTTTTGCCTGTTGATCTTATTTTGTGCACGTGTGTGTGTGTGTGTGTGTGTGTGATATTTCTCTCAAAAAATCAGATATACACTATTCCTTTGAAATAGCTATTATTTACTAATTGCAGCTTAAAATAATTTTATGAGATCCCAGGCATTGAAAAATAGATTCTCTAATGTGTAATATATATCTGATAAAATGGAAGTTAAAAAGAACTCATGTTCATTTTATAATTTTATGATGATGATTACAAAAATGATAGCTGCCAGACACTAAGCCTGGTATTTTGGATATATTATTAATTCAGTTAATCCTCACAACAACTCAGGTAAGTGTTATTATGTTTCTATTTTAAAAACAAGAAACTGAAGCATGGATGGGTTAAGTTACTTGCCCAGAGTTATGCATTTGGCAAAGCTGGAATCTGAGCCAGGCAGTCTGATACCATAGTTCTTTGCACAATATCACTTCATTATAATCACTAACTTTTTGCAACCTATTTTTAAAAATTTAGGGAAAAAAATGTAATCTGAAAAATAATACCTCTAAATCAGTGTTTCTCATCTTTGATTTTGTGCTGAAGTCACCCAATCACTCTCAGACATTTTGATTTAATTAGTATAGGTATAGTCTGGGCTATAGGATTTCTAGACATTCCTCTGGTTATTCCAACCTGCAGCCAAGGTTTAAACCACTGTCCCGAATGCCCACTCGCTGTGAGAATGGAAATATTAATGGCAGAACTACACTGTACATGCTTACATGATTGCTGTAGGAGTAAGACTAGAAAGTACATGTTTAAAGCTATAAAATAATCCACAAAAATACTCATTTGAATGATTCAGTATGAGCTATGGTGTTACGTAATCATGTGTTTTTTGTATTGCTTTACATACAGATGTAGCCCATAGTTGTCTTGAACAGGAAACTGCAGAGAGAAATGAAACTACACAGCCAGCTGAGCAACTGACTGTGAATTCTAAGGGAAGCATGGATCAGAAATCCAATGAATTAGTTAATGAAGCCATATATGAAGGCATGGAACCGCCAGGGCAGAGATCAAGGAATTCTCCTTATCCGGGTGATGAGACATCTTTCTGCACTACTGAAAAATCCAAGTGAGTACTGGTAGCCTTAGATTTAGAAAGTAAGAATTGGGAGAACTGTTTCTTCCTCCCAACTTCCCTGCCTCCCCCCATTCTCCCTTCCTGCTTTTTGATGTGAGTGAAATTTGACTTAGTAGGGAATCTACCAGAGTTTTCTACTGTTTCCATTACATCAATGTGATGTGTCTAGATCACTAAATGAAAAAGCACAAGATGAGTTTGAATAAAAACCATGTGGTATTATTCCTTGTTGAATATTATTTTCTGTAACCTTTCATTATAGATTGGGAAATAACTCTTGAGTTGATATAAATGGGATATTATTAATCAGAGCCCCAAACTGTCAGCTCCAGGACAAAAGAAGCCAAAGATGTGTTCTGGTTTTGGTTAGCATTTAAATGAATCTGAATGCTTTTAGAAGGGCCTTCCTTGTACATTCCCATTTGTCTGCCTTATATTACATCCTGCAGCTCATCCCCATTCACCTTATGTACCTATCCTATGAAGGGATTTGCATTGGTGACACTTGTGACTTTTACCTATGGGATTATGGTTCTTTGATAATTAGTAATGTGTTATGAAAATACCTCTAAATTACAAAAATTTCAATGACTAATATATTTTCAGTCCAGGCAAAATCTTATTTTATAGAGTATATTTTAACAGGTTTGCATAGGAATACCTATTTCTATTTACTTAAAAATTTTTCAATAGCTATATTAATATTTTCCTACCTCTTAGCAATGAGTTATAGTCTTACTAAAGTACAGATTGGAGTACACTTTGGGGGAATATGGATAGGGATGAATGAAGAGGTGATAACATTTTATAACCACATGGAAAAAATAGAGATTGGGCGAAAGCCAGAGTATAAGATACCTAGTATAATTGCAGCAGAAGATATGCATGGTAGGTATTGCTGCATTTACTGTTTCAGGACTTACTGCTTAATTTCTTCTTAGAGACTCTTAAGTTTTACCTATGCGTACAAATATAATGTAATGACTTCAAAAAAAGAGCTTGTTTCCTCTCCCTTCCCTTCCTTTACACCACTTGCTAATAAGTTCATACTCTTAAATAGCATGCAAAATGTCACACACAAAAAACAAATTTGCTTACTCTTAAATGTTACAAGGAAAGGTTTTCATTTTTAATACATTTTGATTTAATAATGAAATTATATTCTGTCAGCCAAATTGAAAAAGTTATGATTATTGTTCCCATATTCAAAAAATGAGAATTGTATCTAGTCCTGACCAACAGGACCAATTAAATTAATATTCACAGCCTCTAAAACCCGAATTCTTTAAGTACACTGAACCATGAGTCTCTATAGACATTACTAAATGCTTTCCTCCATTAGCTCTCTCAGCTGATTAGCACGTCTGTGAAAGTGATATATTTATTCTTTTTATCTATAAGATTTTCTTAACAGTGCATAACAAGAGAAATTTAAAATTAAGTAACTATATATTATTTTTAAGGTTAAATTTGTCTCCCCATTTGAAGAGCAAAATTTGTAGATCCTGTGTAGTTGAAATCACATGAGTATATTGTTTAATGGTTTCCTTTATTACAGCATTATGGAACATACAAATAATGATTTGCATTATGAATCTATGACTCCATGTCGAGTTACTTCAGACTTCACTAACGAGAAGACTATAGCATTTCTTCTAACAGAGTTGGACCATCTCAGAGCAAGCAATAAAAAGGTACAATGTAGAAAATCTGGTAATCGGACACTATGGTTTTAGCTATTGACCTTCTAAATTTCTTTGTTGTCCATCATAATTCAGTTTTATTGTGTACTTTAATCTTTTGAACAGTAGCTTTATGTTGGTGCCTGCCATGCCATCAGGGTAGGATTGAGTTGAGATTTGGCTATGAAAAGCAATTTCTTTGGCTTCCTGCCTTTTGCTGGTCTGTAAAATCACTTCCTTTTTTCATAAATCTGTGGTACCTTGAGCAGTTACCTTAAAAAATATATTCATTCAAGTTTTATTGTGGTAAAACTTTATTTAAGTATTACGGAGAATGAGAAATTTATTGCACTGGGTTTCATGTTACTTTTTTTTTCTTATTAGTGTTTTGTGCCTTGTATTTCACCTTAATAACATATGTAATTGAACTTTAAAGTAGCAAAGCTTGGCAATATTGTCATTTACCTTGAGTTATACTGCTGCATTTTTGCCCAATCCAATTTATGTCGTGTTCTGACTATTTATAGTTTCATTCCTTTGAGCATTAAATAATGTTCATTTTTTGTACCTTTTTTTTTTTTTTAACCTCTACATACTTTTCTGACTTTATTCTAGTTGTTTGACCTGATCAAACTGAAGCAATATGTTAGGGATCTTGGTCATGTCTGATGGAAAAAGAACTCAAATGACCAAAGCCAAGTTAGAAATTTGAAAAACAAAAAATAAAAAAAACATTTGGAGGGAATCTGTACGAGAGCAGGAAATAGTTTCTGTACTTTCATTTATCAGTTATGTATTACATGCCAATTGTGAAACAGGCGCCAGTTACCAATTTAAATGGAATATGATGGGATGGCATTCTCAAAGAGAGATTTGTTTCAGATATTAAAATTATCTTAATTTTGTTTCAAAATATTAGAATTACTTGGAGAAGCTGTAAAGCTGTGCTGTCCTTTTATTTTTGTTTTTTTAGAACTTCTACTTTCAGACAATAGAATGGGTCAGATTGCTTTTTGCAGTAGTTATTTTTAATAATTATGTTGCTCCTTCTTTAATTCCTTTTGTCTAGACACATAAATTAAGTTTCTATCATATAGTTTTTATAATTCCTATGTCGTTAAATGTAATTATTAATTCATAAAATACCTTAAAACCTTAAATATAGTGAGGGTTTTTTCCTTGGAGTTATGTGTTTAGGCAGGTAAATGTAACGTTATTTTTAGAAAAAAAACAAAATTTTACTTTGGGATTAATTATATTTGTGCAAGAAATTTCTCAGATAAAAATCTATTTTTTTTTCAATGTGGTTAAGCTTCAAGAAAAACTGATTAAAGAAGATAAAGAACAGAGAAAACTAAAGCTTAAGCTGGAACTCCAAGAGAAAGCAGCAGAAGCTCAAATTGCTGAAAAGACCGCAGGTATGGTAGATAAATATTAACATATGGCCTTAAGAAATATACACAAGGCTATTATATTATATGGCTTCGTGAAGACTACCATACTAGCTTATTTGCCAAAGGAGGGGAGGCTCTCTTTTTTTTTTTTGGCTTCTTAGAAAATAGGTAGCCTTAACATCCTGGTACTGGTATTAGTAAGAGCTTTACCTGTATTCATACTGATTTGGGCATTAAATGCATTGTTAACACCATGTCAATCCAATCACAAAAAGGTTGTTTGTTTTGTTGGAAGGGCCTGAACAAACAAGGGGAAATAATGATTACCAGTGCCTCTACCTTTCAACCAGCAGTTCAAATACCACTTATTGTTTTAGCTCAATGAGAGGAAATATTCCTCCTTTGTATGAAGACAGTCATGTATTCATTACCAGTGAAAACCTACATTTGATTTAAAAACCTGTTTTGTGCAATTAATAAGTTTTTATCTGATGATATGGATGATGATGGAGATAATGTTTTCTCTGAGATTGACGTGAAGGGCTGCCAAAGTTTAAGATTATAAATGACTGCCTTAAGTATGTTTCGGAGCCTATCTTTATTCACAGATTCTTTGCAAGGAGAAATTTATTTAATGCATCTGTGACGTGTTACAGACATGATCAGATGACTCTCATACTTACATACATATATGTGTATACACACACACATATGTATGTCACTGTGATTCTTCCTCACACTATTTTAGTGTGTTAAGAAAAGAGAAATTTCATAGAATAATAGAAATTAACATTCAGAGGCATTTTAGAGATTACTTATTTTAACAATTTTATATTTTTAGAATGATTTTGATAAAATAATTGTATTTTGTTATTAGTTTGAAATTGTAATTATACTTTATGAGCCACTTAGCCTTTGGTGCATATACAAAAGAATTCTGGTATTTTCTGTCAGAGACATTAACAGATATAGCCTGTCTTCCAAATATTACTGTGCAAAGTAAAACTAAACATCACTATGCAAATACAACCAAAGTGACTATAAATAAACACTCCAGCTAAATACCAGATGGTTGCTTTTCTACTAATGTTAAAATTCTATGAATTTGGGAGGAGGGGCTTTTTGTGGGGAAATATGAGAGTAATATATTAAGGAAAAGTAACAGTATGTTAAAAATGGATAATGCAAATATAAATTTAGAACAATTTGAAAGTCTCTTGACTTTTTATATTGAATATATGCAGTGTCATAAAAAAATATGATGACTGTTTAAATAAAACAATTTATTGCCATAAAAGACACAGTGCCATTAATCCCCCTTAGAATACTCGCCCTCACTTAGAACACACTTATCCCATCGTTCTTGCCACTTTCTGAAGCAGTTCTGAAAGCCCTCTTTTGTGAGTATCTTTAGTTGTGCTGTTGTGGCTGCCTCAATATCCTGAATTGATGCAAAACGTTTACCTTTCACGGTCATTTTGACTTCTGGGGAAGAGTCAGAAGCCGCATGGTGCCAGATCCGGTGAATAAGGTGAATGAGAACACACCGTAATGTTTTTATTTGACAGAAATTGCCGTACCAGAAGCGATGTGTGACACAGA
>NW_017731440.1:1866236-1869786 GCF_001890085.2 Hipposideros armiger | reverse complement strand
CAATATACAGGTTTATATATAAGGATATTTATATCAGTATTAGTTATGACAGTAAGAATTAAAATCAATCAAATAATATGCTTATTCAATTGGTTAAGTAAATTAAGGGAATAGTTAAATAAATTGAGGCACATTTATGCTGTGAGACATTGTGCTATAGTTAAAACTGTTTCTGAAGAACATTTGATGATATAAAAAATATCTTCATGATAATTTTAAATGAAAGGAGTAGGGGGAAAACTGATATAACTTTATTTAAAAATATACATGTTATATATACATGTATATATAACATGTATATATACATGTATATTATATAAAACAAGAGGCAAATTTTGTAGTATTAATGGATGTATTAATGTTTCAATCACAGCTTTGACAATACGAATTGCATGCTTCTGGGCAAGTTACATATTAGCCTCTCCAGATTTATTTTCTCCCTCGTAAGATGTGAATATTAACTAATTTGCCAGATTATTTTAAAGATTAGAAATAATATATAAAAGCACCTAGTGTATAACTGGTACTTAGTAAGTTGTAGCTAATATTATTTGATTATTTTTATCTTTATGAAATTCTGAAACCTTTGAAAATGTCAGAAGTCTTGAAAAGATTTTGTTCTGTTTAGCTTTTAATTAAAATTAATGGTTCACTGTTAATAGATTTTAAAAAGGAAATAAACAGAAAAATGAAAAAAAGAAAATGGAAACAGGATTAGATGATGAGAAAAAATTACTGTTGAGGTATATGTATTTATTAGCACTAGTGCATTTTACTTAAATGTGAATCTAAAAATAAAAGAATAGGATACAAAAGATTTGGGCTTTAATCTAAGGTAGACCTACGATGAACCTTCATGTAGACTGTTATAATACCCTGAAGCCTGTTTCTTTTGCCTCCCTGATGGTTTTTACATGATGTGAATACTATCATTGTAATGTGATCTCAGGAGAGTTTGCAGCTGAGTTGTATCCTTTACTGTGGTAAAATCTCAAATGGTTGACCCTTTTACTTTCTCCTCCTTTTTTGACATCACCATCGATACTGTTTTTATTAGGCACCTATAGGAACTATTCTAGTGTCTTTAAAATTCAAACAAGAAATATTTATTGAGGGCCCATTATGTACTAGGCACTGTGCGAGGCACTGACTATATACATCAGCAAGTTGATTTGGGATTTCAAACTTTTTTTTTTTTTTGGTCTGCAGTCACTTCTCACATATACTGTGTAACGCACCATTGTGGTAGGTAGTGGTTAAATGCTCAGACTCTGAATTCAGACCTTTGTTCTAATGTTTTCACCACTTACCTTGTGTAAGTGATAGCTTCACTAAGCTTAGGCTAAAACCTGCTTTATAGGTTGCTGTGACGTTTAAGTGAGGTAATGTTTTTGAAGTGCTTAACTCAGAAGGCACTCAGTAAATGGTAATTATGATAAGATGATGTCACCACCTTGTTTTCTCAAGATTTGTTGATCTAATAGGGGCATGTTCAAAGTATACCTAATATAAATAACTAGTTATGTATGGTTTTGTTTCAGAAAGTATTGATATGTATTTCTTTTTTTAAAAAAAGTAGATTAAAAGTATTTTTATTTCATTTAATCTCACAGTTTTTAGTTTTGCTTGATTTTCAGATTTAATCTTATTTAGAAAGTTTGAAAGTATGAAAATTATTTTTNGGGTGTGAGCTACGGTTGAGAGAAGGTGTGTTTTAAAGCGTGCCCTAAATCATCCTCCATCATGATAACTCTAAGTGTCACATATGACTTCTGGTATATGACAGTTTCTGTCAAATAAAAACATTACAGTGTGTCCTCATCCACTGTATTCACCGGATCTGGCACTGTGCGACTCCTGGCTCTTCCCCAAAGTAAAAATCATTCAGAACATTGAGGCGTCCACAACAGCGCAACTAAAGACACTCACGAAAGAGGACTTCAAAAACTGCTTCCGAAAGTGGCAAGAATGATGGGATAAGTGTGTCCAAAACAAAGAGAAGTATTTTGAGGAGGATTAGTAGCAAGTGTCTTTTACTGTAATAAATTTTTTTTAATTTAAACGTTCACCATATTGTTTGATCAAACCTCATATATGCTAATTGCTTGTAAGGTATTTCAAGAAGTATACTTGTTTTAAGCTGTTTACATCATAATTTAACTCAGTATTTGTCTTATAGAAGTAATTTAATAAGATTTATGCCATTGTGAATTACTGAAAGTCATGAATTAATGTCTTCATAGCTCATTTCTCTCTTGGAAAGGAAAACTCATTAAGCAATATTATTTAATCTTTAAATATTTGTATAATAGAGCTAATACTATATTTCAAATATTTATTTATTGGTATATATTTAAGAATTCCCTTTTACTAAGTTGTGAATCATGCATATATAAAATGGAAAGACTGCTTTTGATTTTTGATCAAATATTTCTCATTAATGATAAAATATTATTTTAGTAAATGTTAAATGTTTGGAACATGTTTAGTATGTTTTTATAGCCTCCCAAACTGATAAAATTAATGCTGCTGTATAGTTTATCTGAACAAAGAAATCTAGTTAAAAATATGTCCAATCACTTAGTTACAAAAATGACACAAAATGAGAACCCCCTGAAGTCTTTTTAAAGTATAAATTTTCAGAATGTATCTTTACTTTTTTAATGTTTCATTTCTATTTTATTGAAAAAGATTAAAGATATTTTACTTGTGACATTAGAATTATCATAACAGGTGAAAATAAAAAACTGAATTGCTTAAGAAGTCCATTGGTTTGAAACTACAAGAAATTTGTTAACTGATCCTTGGTAGACTCACAAACTTTCTCATATTTTCTCATTATACATAAAGCCTTATAATATAAATAGTTTAACTTCTATCTGATCAATACTAAGTGCTTTCAAAAAGCAAAACATCATTAAAAAACAACTATGTCCTTAATAGAAAGGGGAGTATTATAGGACTATGATTACATGTGATAAATGTTTTATTTAATGTCATATGACAGTACAGATAATCCACATAAGCATGGATGTTTATTTCTGTCACTGCTCATTTTTATATTGGAAATAAAAGTGTATTTGGTAAAGTATATTACAAATATGCACACATATTTAAGTATTATAATGTACTTAAGCAGAATATAAATATTTAAAGTCAAGACACTTCACATTTAAAAAGAAAAGAAAAACACCATGCAGGGCTGGTCAAGTGGCTCAGTTTATTAGGAGTTGGCTTGGGAGCGCAAGCTCTGAGCAGCAGGGCTGCTGGTTCGGTTCCCACATGGGCCAGTGATGCTGCTGTGCCCTCTACCACTAAGATGGTGAAAAACAGCTCGACCTGGAGTTGAGCTGCCATGAGTCACCGGCAATGACGTAGGCTGCAGTGGGCTACTGTGAGCAGCCGGCAGCCAGCAAGAGCTACCATGAGCCTCTGTGAGCAGCCGTCCAATGGCCGGTGACGGATCTGCCTCAGCCGGGAAGAGCGCAATGATAATACCAACATGGGCCAGTGAAGCAACGTCCTCCACAACTAGAATGAAGAACAAAAG
>NW_017731440.1:1860790-1864081 GCF_001890085.2 Hipposideros armiger | reverse complement strand
GAAGCACAGCAGAAACATTTATTCTTTGTTCTTCAGGTAAGTATCTCCTCTCATCTAAATAAAATGATTAAACCATAAACGCTTCAAAATTAGTTTTACTGAAATTGAGTTTGATAGTTACAGAGAGTATTGTGTGGCCTGATTTGTATCCATTAGTTCACTCTTAGGTCAGTAACGTGGTTATAACTTTTAAAAATTATTTGTTCAATTAAACCTTTCATTTTTTCTGAACAGTCTTAATGGGCATTGTCTATCTAGTGTTTAATGTCTCTTAATTTTTATTCCTCTATTACATTTACAGTATACAGATGATGTTTAAATTTTGCAGAGTATTTAAATAGTTTTTATGTTATTTTTGTGGTATATAAAATATTTGTTTCTTTAAAAACCTTATTTTCTTAAATGCTAACATTAGAGTCTCTGCTTTATATGTTAGTTATTTTTCTTTCTTGCATTTCATCCATTAAAGATTAGCTGTGGAAGGTTGGAGCATGGAGAGATTATGAATGACAGAACAACTCCTGTAGAATAATAATCAGTTTTTAGTATTTAATGCTGTTTGACTTTTGCAGACACATTTCTTATTAACCTTTGGTACAAAGAGAAATCCAGGTTCCTGATATCTCATGGAGAAGATGAATTTGAGATCCTCTTCCAATTAAAGTGAAATAAGGCCAATATTGGGTTTTAGCCAAAAGAACTCCTTAGTTCCTAAGTCTTGTGTTTATAAGTCAATCAATCTATCTATCTATCTATCTTATCTATCTATATCTTAGTTACATTTTACATATAATTCAGTTGTTACATAATTTGCATAGCTTACTGTACTGATTCTGCAAGCATTTAACCTGCTTTTTCCTTTTAAACATAAGATTCTTTTCTATGCACCCAAATTTAGACTGTTTTATAAATTAAAGCAATGTTGTTGAGACTTTCTTATTACAGAGAATGTTAATTTGGTTTTGGTAGGGAAAAGAGGAATTTAATTGTGATTGCCCAAAGCATCAGAACATAGAATCCCTGAAACTTATAGTTTAAGTTTTTCTGTTCAGGTTAACATGTAATTGTTAAAAGTATAGCTAGATAATCTAATATAGCAAATATATAAGACACTCCAACTTATTAATATGGAAAAATAAAAATTGTTGTGTAATAGAAAATGTTTACATTGTTCTCTTGTAAAAAAATTATTTGTTTCCTATACCATATATCAGATGATGCTGACCACCTAATGATTAAGAAGAACAAGAATGAGTTAGTTCCATATATCAGAATTATAGAATGTAGCATAATATTTACTTTTAAGAAATAATACACATTGGAATTTTATTTTTATGTGCATATAATGGGCATTAATAAAATGTGATAACCTTTAATATAACACTTAAGTGCCTTTACAGTATTAAATTAAAATGAAGCATTACATCTATATCTATATGTTTTCATTTGGAAGGAAAAAGGATTTCAAGACTTTCGTCAGTGATTTCAGCTAAAAAAGCCCATCTCTGTGAAATACATACGTAGAAATATTGATAGGTAGAGGTTGATTATATTATTATCTTTGGTTGCAGAATCCCATGGGTATGAATCAGGGTTAATTACAATGAGTGCCAGGTCAAATAATGCTTGAGGGTAGATTATGGCCAGTGTTGTAGCCTCTCTCCCTAGAAAAGTTTGCATTTTTCTGGAGAAAACAAAATAAACATTCAGTAAACAGAGAAACCATTATGCATAACAATAACCAACAATTGAAAGTATTTTATTACATTAGCATACTATTGAATTTAGCATGAGATTAAGTATTTGAAAGCATATCAAGTAATTAGGGTATTTAAAACATAAAAATAACAAAACTTTTCAGAAATGATTCTTAAGACTTATTTCACACATTTAATTAATTCTATAGAGGAAATGCTTTTAGAAAAAGTTTAGGTAGCAGGTATAATTCAAAGAATTTTCATATTAGTGTCTATTAAAATTTAAAGTAGATATTCTGTACAGAAAATAAGTAAATGGCTCTTAAAATTATATTTCAAAAGTGCATAAAATAATTGATACTAATTTTAAAACTTCAGGGATAAGCTTATTTCTAACTCTAATATCAGATATAGTAAATGTTTGACTGTAAATAGCATATTTTTAGAAAGTGTTCCTATATAGTCTTTGAGTTATCTGTATAAATACTTGTGTGTAATAATCAATGGTTTTGCAAAAATTCTTATTTTATAGTTTTGCTACTTAAACTTATTTTGTATTATTTCCTGATTAATCTTTAGCAATTTCTACAATATTGGTAAATACAGCAGTGTTTGAATAATGTCTTTTTGTTATAAATTGATGAGATGCCATAGGAACTTAACTTTTGTATATCTCAATTAGACTGTGGTAAAATTGGTGTCCTTATACGCGTACTTCACTTTGCTTACAGCCACAGAACCTATCAATGATGTTAAGTGAGGACTTATAAATTTATAGCAACTTTACAGAGGAAAAATTTAAAGCATATATTGAGCTTAAATGCTGACTTTTAATGTAGTCATCATACTTCTAGGAATTTTCTAAGTAATTAGCTAAGTATATACATAAAGATCTGTGTACAAAGATGTTCATTACATTATTGTTTATGTAGTGAATAATTGGGAACAGTGTAAAACCTAGTATTTGGAGCATCTTAGTTCAATCAAATATGGCATGTCAAAATGACAAAATTCCATGCACTATTTTATATTTTTGAAAAATATAAAAACATATTCTGTTTATTTTATTTTTTTATTTTTTTTTATTGTTAGTTTCAGGTGTACAGAACAATGCAATAGTTATCCTTTCCACCCTTCGCACAGAAACAACCCTCTTCCCCCATCTACTGTCCTCCCACCCCCGATATCATGCTTATCTATTACATTTCCATTGACTCCATTCCCACACTCTACTCCACGTCCCGTGACTATATGTATATATAATTATAGTTGACATACATTATTATTCAACATCAGCTTCAGAAATATGGTGCAGTGGTCAGGCCTTTACACTGACTATGATTATTTTAAATATATGCAGAACATTACAAAACTATGTAAAATATTTGCCTACACTTTCTTATAATGAGCCTGTGTTACTTTTTAACCAGAAAAAGTTATTTGCATATAAAATGTTGAACATTTAGAAAAACATTATAGTCTCTTCTGTAAAAGAAGCTCTGACATAATAAGCTGAATCCAGCATGGTAAATGCAAAAACTGGAAGCATCAAACTACTTGGAGTAGGTTGGTTAAATTTCTTTTTTTTTTTTTT
>NW_017731440.1:1848613-1854900 GCF_001890085.2 Hipposideros armiger | reverse complement strand
ATAAATGGTACCACTAGAGATGTGCAGTGCTCAGAGCAGCACAGCTGGGTCCCTGCTTGCTTTTCCTTGATCGCATTTCCTTTCTTCTCCTTCCACCATCCCTCTGAGGTAACTATTCTCCTGACTTTGGTGTTTATCATTCCCATGCTGGTTTTAACATTTTAACCAGTTGTGTCTATCCATAAATAATAGAGTTGTCTGTCTTTGCAACTTGAATTTTTGACAACATTTTATTATTGCGATTTGTCTATTTGTTCATAGTTAATTCATGTTAAATGCCGGGTAATAGTCCATTTTGAATGTAAAGTGATTTATTCTTTCTTCTTTTATTGGGCATCTGAGTTATTTCTAAGTTTATTGTTATGTGATGCTGCGGTAAGCATTTTTATACATGTTTCCTTGTGTGTATGTGTAAGAATTTCTCTAGGCTGCATACCCATTGGGAAATTTCCCACGTTATATGCTAGGTACATCCTCAACTGCAGCAAACATTGCCAAATTATTCCTTGATGGTTGTAGAAAAATATACGCTCATCTGTAGTATATGTGAGAGTTTCTTTTATTTCAGACACTCCAATATTTGTTATTATTTTACCTTTTAACTTTTGCTTTTAAGGGTATAAAATGATATCTCAATTTTGCAGTAGCTTTTAAAAACAATGTTTTCTCAAGTGATTAATTGATGCCAATTCAGCTGGATAAAATAACAAAATTATTTTTGCTTTTTATTTTTGCTAAAAATATGCATTTCTTATTTATTTTGTCTAATTATTGATTGTATATTTTGGTAGCTCTTGTTGAAGAAGTGTATTTTGCACAGAGGGAACGTGACGAAGCTATTATGTCTCGACTGCAGTTAGCTAATGAGGAGAGAGATGAAGCAATCGCACGAGCCAAGCATATGGAAATGTCTCTCAAAGTGTATGTACACATTTAAAACTATACATGACATTAGAACATTTATAAAGTGCACGCATTACATGGTGGTTCCGTATTCAGAAATACTGATTCTTGTATGCTACACCGGTAAATCCCATATTCCCACAGTCTTTGTAACACTTTCGGCATACAATAGTAGTTTGTATTTCAGAGATAACAGTCACAAAATAAAAAAAAAAAGAAAGAAATGCACGCTTCCAGTACAGTTACTTTCTTTACTTCTTTGTAGTTCTGTTGTTGGTGTCCTCACTCTACCTTCCTTTGTGCCTCCTCTTCTCTCCTTACTGTTAATACTTTCTTGATTTATTTCAGCTGTCTGGGTTCTTTCACTGCTCTCTGCTGAGTATGCTCATTTTTATTCTTCACTACGTTTTCCTACTTTCAATTGTGACTCTTAAACTTTAGTGACACCTGAAATATTATCGAATGGAGTCTGAGAATCTACATTTTTAACAGGCAGCCCAGTGATTCTGATATAGGTAAATAATGGACCACAACTAGAGAAACAGAGTCCTGTAGGCATTTACCTCCAGCTTTAATGTGCGCTCCAGTCACTTGGGGAATCTTACTAAAATAAAGATTCTTGTTCAATAGGAGTGAAGCCTGAGATTCTGCCTTTTTTTCAAGCTCCCAGATGATGCAAATGATGCTTGTCTAAGGAGCTCCCTTTGGGTAGAAAGGCCCTAGACCAGCTAGAAATGTTACTTGTCAGATAGACAGAGTGTAGTAATCTAATAGTTTATGATGACCCATCAGTATACTTACTGAGTGTTTGCTCTGCCCAGCATTGTACTAGGCTCTGGGAGGCGGGGAGAGGGGATCACAGTAAAGTACTAATCGAAACACAGTTAGGGAGACAAGTCATTAACTAGTTAACATGACAGTATTCAAGTTGTGATTAGGTAATGTAAGGTTTGTTTTTTGTTTAATAGCTTCATTTTTTTTGAAGACTGATAGAGACTCATAAAGCATTAAACTCATTGAAAAATGAGAATCAAGGAACAGTTTGACCTCAGTTCTATATGCCTACTCCCAAATAACTATCTGTATTAGTAGGGAAACATCATTCCAAACATTTCTCTGCTTATGTACTTAAAAACTGTTATCTGGAAAGATGGATGGTTGGTGGTTGAATGGACACATACATAGAATTAATTTGGTAGAAATCAAATCCTACTCTCCATTTGAGAGGTATTATAATGTAGAGGTTAGGAGCACAGGTTTCAGACCCAGGCATCTGCCTTTGACTCTTGACTCTGTCATTGCCAAGCTGTACAGTCATAGACAAGTTACTCAGAGTCGCTGGGACTCAGGTTTTGTGTGTGTGTGTCTATAAAATGGTTAAATAGTGCCNTGGCCCTCATGTGAGATCCGAACCGCAGCCCTGCTGCTCAGCTGGCACTCCCAAGCAAGCTCTTTACCAGCTGAGCCACTCTACCGGCCCAGGTTGGTTAAATGTCTACTTGTGTGGGGCATTTACCATCTGTGTTTAAATTCCCAATAACAAATTTGTACAGAGAGAAATTACAAATTTTAATTAAAAGACATAGTGAAATGCTTGTGGTTCTGGAGTATATATATGGTAGTTTCATAAAACTGTATTTGCAAGGACTCCATTTAAGGTTGTGTAAAGCAATAATAGTAAATATTCAGACACTGTGACATTCTTTTGTATGTAGCAAAGACCTGTCTTTTACAAAGCAATTATCTGTGTTTATTTGTTGCTTAGAATTTTGGAATGTGAGTTGTAATCAGTGATTATTTTATGTGTTTCAAATTCAGTTCCTAATGATTTCTTCTTCCCTCTATGTTCAGCCTTTTCTGTTTACATAGCTACCTTGAGGATGTTAACAAACGGTTTCTTTTTCCTGGGAAATATCTATCCTCCAAATTATGTTATTTAGAGAATCATCATCCAGTGTTTAAACTAGAATGTTTTCCAATCTACTGTCTCACTTCTACTGTATTTTAAAAGTAGTTTGAGAAGTGTAGCGTACGGTTTGTCAATAGACTTGGGTTCTACTAAGAAAATATGTACTCTATCTTGACTCAATAAACTCATACCTAGTATGTTCAGCTTCTTCATATTTACTCTTGCCCATATTAGAAAACAATTAGCTTACTAAACAAATCTGAGTATTTGTTAGGGGGCGGGGTGTGATCCTCTCTGAGTCTTTTTTGAATTTGACTAAGAATTATAGGATATTTGATAACCATGTTTAAAAATGGAGATATCCAAATATTATTGTAAACACCCAATGATTTGTTTTACCTACAATATAAGTATTTTACTTGGTTGGCTTACATAGCAGCTAATAATATTTGTTAATGTAATTTAACTGCTGTGAACCTTTACTGAACAAATATTGAAATTTATTCAAGTCAAAGAAAGAGAATCTCTAATGACTTTTGTTAAAGCTTCTATTTAATAGTTAAGAAGAAAAGTTTGTATGACATACGAGATGCAATTAACAGTAGATTTTACATTTAATAAAAAGAAAGAAGCATGTGTATTTGCTTTATTCATTCCATCATAATTTGCATTAGAGCTGTGGGTGTTTAATGAGCAAATTCCAACTAAAATGCTATATTGATTTTCTAGTGAACTTTGTAATAGTCATCTACCTTGGAAAAGCTCAGTGTTTACAATTAGGTTTTCTTTACTAAAAACGTTTGAGAGTTGCATATTTATCCTTTAAAAGTACTAAATTCTAGAAATAATCAAATTTTACATGAGACCTAATAGGTGTTAAAAATTAATTTTCAGTAATACCTTCATTTTGGAAAAATTTGTTAGCATTTAGATGTATAATGAGATTTTGTGTGTGTATGTGTGTCTTATGGCATTTTAAATTTTAACCTTAGAATACTCAGAAGATACTATCCTTTAAATACACACGTTATTTACATCTTTTGCATTGTTATAGCATTATAGAGGAAAAAATAATGTTTTCTTGTGATCACACAGGACCATATAAGCTCTCGGTGTAAAATACTTAACATTAAGCATTGAGATATCTAGACTTACTATTAAAATTCCTTAGTATTGCTAGCCTTACCTCTTTCACCGAATGTTATTATATTTAAAGTGGAACACAGCTTACATTAAATGTCACTTTATAAAGATTTTATCACACTTTACACAAGTGATAGGAATCCTATTGGCATTTAAGGTTTAGTAATTAGTATTTTAACCTTTCACTACACCAGAATATTTCAGGGTAGTATAATGTACATGTTAATCTCTACTTAGATAACTGTTTATCACCGTTTTGTCCATCCTATCCAACTTACAAATCAGAAGTGTTTTAAATGTAAAAATTTTTAAATATCTTAAGATATTACATTTTGTACAAACTATTATGTCATTATAACATGCAGTATACAATATATAATGGGTTCTGAATATTTTTTCTTTCAGTCCTTGTGTATAATTTTTGCATGCCAATAAAAGAATTTTGAATAGTTTTTTTTAAGTGGCCCAAATTAATCAAAATCACAATTTTTGATATGCCTAGAAATGAAACCAGATTGTGAGTCAGTGGAATGAGGGTGGTGACGGCAGTGGTGGTATGGAGCTAATGTTTGCTGAGAATCCACTTTATTTGACCAAGAGCTTTCTTATATTATCTCATTTTTCTCTCACAACCATAAATGGTGGTGTTAGATCCATTTTATACACCTGAACTGCGACCAAAATAATTTAAGAAATACACTCTATACAAAAACAACTTGCCTAATTAGTGTAATAATACCTTGGATCTGAATCAAAGTGCATGTTCTCCCTAATACACCATAATGCTTTCTCCAAGCTGTGATGAGTATCCTACCTGAAGGAGAGTGTATGCAATTAGAAGGGGAAAATAAAACTCATTATTGTGTATTACATTTTGGGCAGGTCTTTCAAAATAGCGTGATAAATTGATGATACATGATAACAGAATAGTATAGCCACAGAAAGTTACATAGCAATAAATTATACTTACCTTAAGAAAAACTGTGAAAATTGTGCTTAAAAGTACTGGTTCTTCCAAAAGCTAGTTTCATAACAAGAATTTCTTACTAAAACTATTTGGTTTTATGCAAGTGGATATCCGGTTCCAGCGCACTTCGTCATAGTTTGTTGATAGAAATTTAGGCTGTTTCTAGTTTTTGGCTATTAAAAATAAAGATGCTATGAATATTTGTGTTTAAGTCTCTGTATGAACATAGGCTTTAATTTCTCTTTGATAAATACCCATAAGTAGAATAGCTGAATCCGATGGTATGTGTACGTTTAATTTTTTAAGAAACTGACAAACTGCTTAACATATTTCCCATGTGCCAAAACACTGTTTTCTCTTACGCAGTCTTTTATGTTCCTTCAAAACCTTTAGTACTATCTGTTCTCTATCTATCTGTCTGTCTACCTATCTACATACTTCATTTATGGCCTGTTTTTCTCTCTACTGTTTGTCTCCTTGTAATAGCATGTATACTCCAGGATGAGAAGGACTTTTCAGACCACTGTATTTCTATTCCTTATAACTGGGTGGATGACTGCCAGAGGAGCTTGATAAATATTGGATGGATAGATGGATATTTCTCTTCCCTTAGGCTCAGCATGTCGAAAGTGGCTTTTGCTTTGCCATTACATGTTGTATTTTAAACTCTTATTATGCAAAAGTTAAAGTTCTTCCTCCGTATCCAGAGGTTTTGCATTCATAGATTCAATCAGCCATGGATTGAAAAGGCTCAAAACAAAAAAAATTACCAGAAATTTCCAAAAAGTAAAACTTGAATTTGCCATGCACCAAGCACTATGCAGAATCCATGCAAATGAAATGTGTAGACATACCCTGCTGTAGCCTATATGCAGATTATAGGTCATACGCAAATACTGTGCCATTTTATGTAAGGGACTTGAGCCCTGAGGATTTTGGTATCCACCCGGGTCCTGGAACCAATCCCTTGCCGATACTGAGGGATGACTGTAGTTGATTGATTCTCAGGGTTTGTTTCTTTTCTACTACTTATAATTTAATACAAAACAATTGTCTTGATTAACTGTGTATTAATCTGTGACAAATCCTAGCAGAAACCTAAGGTTTTATGAACTAAAGGAATATTTCAAACATCTAAGTTTATTTTCTGGTTTGACAGTATAAATAAAATTTGGGTCAGTAATCCAGGTATTTGAACCCCTTTTTGTCTATAACAGTGTAGGATATTTTAAAAGTTATGGAAGATTTGAAGCTGATGTTGAATGATATTGTATGTCAACTATAATTATATATACATATAGTCACGGGACGTGGAGTAGAGAGTGGGAAGGGAGTCAATGGAATTGTAATAGATAAGCATGATAT
>NW_017731440.1:1844147-1846958 GCF_001890085.2 Hipposideros armiger | reverse complement strand
AAGATTCTTGTTCAATAGGAGTGAAGCCTGAGATTCTGCCTTTTTTTCAAGCTCCCAGATGATGCAAATGATGCTTGTCTAAGGAGCTCCCTTTGGGTAGAAAGGCCCTAGACCAGCTAGAAATGTTACTTGTCAGATAGACAGAGTGTAGTAATCTAATAGTTTATGATGACCCATCAGTATACTTACTGAGTGTTTGCTCTGCCCAGCATTGTACTAGGCTCTGGGAGGCGGGGAGAGGGGATCACAGTAAAGTACTAATCGAAACACAGTTAGGGAGACAAGTCATTAACTAGTTAACATGACAGTATTCAAGTTGTGATTAGGTAATGTAAGGTTTGTTTTTTGTTTAATAGCTTCATTTTTTTTGAAGACTGATAGAGACTCATAAAGCATTAAACTCATTGAAAAATGAGAATCAAGGAACAGTTTGACCTCAGTTCTATATGCCTACTCCCAAATAACTATCTGTATTAGTAGGGAAACATCATTCCAAACATTTCTCTGCTTATGTACTTAAAAACTGTTATCTGGAAAGATGGATGGTTGGTGGTTGAATGGACACATACATAGAATTAATTTGGTAGAAATCAAATCCTACTCTCCATTTGAGAGGTATTATAATGTAGAGGTTAGGAGCACAGGTTTCAGACCCAGGCATCTGCCTTTGACTCTTGACTCTGTCATTGCCAAGCTGTACAGTCATAGACAAGTTACTCAGAGTCGCTGGGACTCAGGTTTTGTGTGTGTGTGTCTATAAAATGGTTAAATAGTGCCTATTGTACATAGGATGTTGTGAGGACTAAATGATTTAATAAATATTGAAAAGTACCTGGCTCGTAGCAAATGCTGTGTAAGTAGTATTACTTCAATTTAAGAGTAATAATTGAAGTAAAACTAAAGAAATTTTTGAACTTCATGCAATGCTTTCTATCAGTAAGATATATTAATTCCCCAAAGATCCATCTAAATTTAAGAAAAAAGACTGAAAAACGTTAAGGTGTTGGAATTGTCCTTTTTTTTTCAATTTTTGGAAACATGCAGTGTTTCATTTAAACAGTATCATTTGAAATAAATAAGTAATTTTAAGCTCCTTTTGTCTTTTCCTTTAATAAATATAAATTCTACTTTAAAAATATTTGTAAATATTTGAGTGCTGCCCATATTCAAGGAAGGAGAGGAGGGGGTGGACTGGGAGGTTAACTGAGCTTCTCCCTCACTTATTTAGTTATTTATTTATGTCAGTATGGACTCATTAATATTCACATAATACTTTGGGTTATAATCTAATACTGTGTTATTTATTTTGTTGCTTGGAGTATTCCACCTTTGGCCATTGGAGACTCTTTCAGCTGGTTCCTATATCCCTTTGACATGTCCTCATGCTTTTGATTTTTGAACACTTTTTTACTTCCTGGCACTAAAAGATGCTCCAGGGTCATGTTTTATAGAGATGTATTGAGATATGCCCCACCCCTAGAATCAGCCATTCCTCAAAGGAGCCTGGTTCCTTTTATTGGAAAATGGTATTAGAAACCAAGATCCGGATGCCAGGTGTGCTCATTGTTGCTAGATGTGACACTTCGAGGCCTAATCAGGAGAAAGAGCTAAGAAATACATGTATATATACTAACTACTGCATACACACTTATGTGTAATTATGTATCTATCCATCTTTATCTTTATGAAGCTAAGCCTGAATTCATACTAATGTCTCTGATTCTAATCCAGTACCACTACTTCATTCTAGCTTTCCCGTTTTTTCTTATGTGTAATTTTCCTCTCCAACAGTAAGAAACCTGGCTCCCACCCAACATCATCCATTTACTTATTTGTTCTACACCAGTATACATTATAACTTTCAGAATCATAAACCCATATCTCTATGGGAAACAACTTTATCAAACGGTGTATGCTGTTCATGTATAGCCCCTTTAGTCCAGTCTTATAGTTTCCAGTCAAAATACCACTTTCCAAAGTTACTTAGATTGGCTCTTTTGTTTTCCTTGCCTCCGTAAGTGACATTATGCCATATATTTGTAACATAATCAGGCCGTCTTTCACAGTCAGCATTCTATCCTAGGATCCTCTGCTCTCCTGGTGATTTGTTTTTTGTTTTTTTTGGCAATTTTGGATAAAGTTGCTGTAAGCGTTTGCATACAGGTTTATGTGTGGACATATGTTTTCAAATCAATTGGTTAAACCTAGTAGCATGATTGGTGGAGCAGATGTTAAATCTATGTTAACTCTGGAAGAAATTGCCAAACTCTTCTTCCATAGTGGCTGTGCCATTTTGCATGCCCACCAGCAGTGACCAGAGTTGTTCTTGTTGCTCTCCATCCTTACCAGCACTGGGAACTATTGTTTAGTTTTGTTTCTTGTTTTGGATATTAGCCATTCTCTAGTGACAAATAATATTGAGTGTCTTTTTATATGTTTATTTGCCATCTCTATATCATCTTTGTTAAAGTGTCTATTCAGATATTTGACCAGTTTTTCAAATTGGGTTCTTTGTTTTCTTCTTGTTAATTTTAAGATGTCTTTATATGTTCTGGATATAAACCCTTTATCAGATATGTGGTTTTCAAATATTTTCTTACAGTCTATGTTTTTATTTTATTTTATTTTATTATTTCTCTGAACAGTGTGTTTAGCAGGACATAACTTTTAAACTTTGAGAAAATCTGATGTATTGATTTCTTTTTTTCTTTCATGAATTTTATTGAATCTAAAATTCATTGATTGCCATAGTAAAGTCACACAGATTTTTCTTCTGTGTTTCCTTCTAGAAGTTATAAATGTCATGTTTTA
>NW_017731440.1:1834276-1842772 GCF_001890085.2 Hipposideros armiger | reverse complement strand
TAAACACTTAAAATAATATTAACTGATACGAAGAATTATTGGTTACTAGGAACAGTTTATAGTCAGTTCTTGCTGTGTTAGAATCTAGGAGTACAGGAGGAAGGATCAGGAAAAACCATATATAAGAAGGAAGAATAACAACAACAGAAAAGATTAATATGTCAGCATCATTTTAAATGGATTTCTGGAGATTCCTTTCTACTCAGCTGAGGTCTATAGGTCTGAACTTTCATAGTGCAGTTTTAACTAAATCCTTGTTAAGATAGAACCAGTTTATAACTGAGCTTTGCTGGATGGAAAGGCACATTTGGAGGCATTGAGTATAGGTTGAAATTATATATAGATTATTTCACATCTCTTTTTGTTCTAACTCCCTATTTTTTGCTTCCTATAAATCCTCAAATTCCTGTCTTCTTTTTTCTCTTGGCTTCTGCTGATCTACTTTGCATCTTTTTGTTTAGTGTGTCTTCTCTTATTACTCTGCCACTTCTCTGCCTTCCCTTACCCCTTGAATCTTCAATGCTTTTTTTCATTTTTTCTTTTATCTAAAAATAGAAACTAAAAAGGATTCAAGTTAAAATACATATAAATACATATACATACTAAAATAGACAAGTTTGTGTATGTATAGTCCAACATTTGAGATCATGATATGTTTTTTTCAGTTTCTGTTATTGTTGGTGTATTTTTTTAACATATTAAGGATGGCACTGTATAAAAATGAGACCTAGAGAATTAAACAAACAATTCAGAATTTTCTGATTAGCTGATCACTAGTCCTTTCTATCATTTGAGGTCAAAGTTTAGCTTCTTCCCATTGAACAGGTGAATGACTATAGGTTTAGAAAGGAAAGACATGAAAGACATGCTATCGAGTGTTTTAGGGATAAATCAAGAAATGTGACATTTCATGCGTGGGTCTTTTCACTGAGACTGCAAGGTTGTCAGTCAGAATTTGCGTGGTATAGGAAATCAATGGAAACTTGAGCCCATGGACATTTACTTCAGCAAAATTCTTGCTAATTATCATGACTATGTCTCGTTAGACTGTTGTAGGCATAAATTAGAGTTTACCAAAGATTGAGATTCTTTTGTATAATTGTGAACCCCATTAAAGGTAGGTAAGTTACATTATAGTTTCTCAGCTATATTTCATCTAACACTGTTTAAGTCTTTATTAAACCAGTAAAGCTTTATATGTTGTATATGCTGTTAGTAAACCTTAAACCTAAAAAGTCATTTTATGTAGAAAATTGAATGCCTTGTATAGTTGTTTTAAACTGCCTTCTTTTTCTAAAGGTCGATTTTTTGGTCTAATTTTTATGTTTTCTTAAGTGATTAAGTAAGTGATATGTTATACTTATTGTAGGACTGAATTTAAATTTCTGAAAACAACATTTTTTTATGTGATTAACCTTTAACCAGGTATTGAATGATCCAGCTCACAAAAATATGTCAAATATACTGAATTGGCACTTACAGTGTATTAACATCAAAGATCTGATCTCATTTTTCAATGCTCTGTTAGGGATCAGCAAAGAAGGACCTATGGTGCAAATGCAGTCTCTCACCTGTCTTTGTAAATAAAGTTTTATTGGAACACAGCCACACCTGTTCATGTACATATTACCTATGGATGTTTTTACGCTACAAAAGCAGAGAGCTATAGCTGTGCGAGAGAGCATATGCAAAGCCTGAAATACTATCTGACCCTTTACAGAAAAAGTTTGCTAATCCCTGCTCTGTATAACCTAGTCAAGACTAAATTATGATGAAGTTGATCTTTGGTAGCAGTACAAGCACTGTACTTCCTGACACTTTTAAAGGAATATAAGTAGAGAAATACAAGTATTGGTTTTTTCTCTTTCCAGATTCATGTTTGTATCAAAAGTTACTATGTAAATTACTGTGGAAATTTTCAAATTTCACATTAATCGTTTGTTCATTTTTATTAGTTGTATTTTTCTCTTAATGAATATTTATCACTATATTTACTTCAATCATAAAGTACAATTATAAAGCAGAATTGAGATCCAAATGCTAAGTGATTGACTTGGCTCACTCATGTCCTGCACGTCAGACCGGTTACACTTACCTGACATGATTCAAATTCATTCATCATCAAAAGATAAATCACTATATATTATGTACTCTTAAAGGCAATCATACATTATTTATATAGTCGTAATGTTAAATTCATGTGACAAGGGTTTAAGTATATAACCTTTGGTAAGAAAATTTTATTTTAATTTTTAAAAAATTATAGTTGTTAGGGAATTTAATATTAGACTAAATAAAATCATCTTAACCATACCCTGTTGAAAGATGTTAATTTAAAATATTGAAACTCTGCCTCTGTTAAAGTAATAATTCTTCAGATTACATTGCCTGAAAAATTCTTATAAGTATTACATAGAAATTCCATACACTTTTTGTTGTGTTGATTATTTGGAATATACATATTAGGTAACCAACCCACACTGTTATTTTCTTTCTGATTATATTCTTTTGAAACAGAAAAGGGAGTTTTATAACCTTGAAAACTAAATTTTTTTGTAAAAGTTTCCAGTAATCTACCAGTCTAAATGTTTAATTTCCATGTATCTTCGCATTTTAAATTATCAAGTTTAGTAAATTGATTATGGAGTGTATAAAAATTTAAACTGAATTCTTCTTTGGCAATTACCATAATCAACTCTTAGACTAATTTCATCAAAAGAGAACAACAATAATGTAAATATTCCTCAGCACATACGGCTTCCTTTAAAAATCATGTTTAGCCAACCAATAACTGATTGTTAAATACCACTGATGTTCTTCAAACACTTTTACATGATCATAAGTAAGTGTAAGAATTTTGTCATCTTACACTTTTCCACTATGTTTTTTAACTGAGTGAAAAAGAAGTGATTATCTTCACAGCTCTTGTAGAATAAGCTGTTATGAAGCAGGATATTTGAAAACTGTTGATTTATTTTGGGAGAAAAAAGATAAAATGTGAGACAGTGTTTGCCCTTGTTGAAATGTTAATCCAAATGGACGTTAGTAGTTTGAAATACATTAATGTATATAATTCAAAATTACTTTCTGTTAACTTATACTACTTAAGTATGTACAGAAATAGTTTTTTTGATGTATGTTTATGTTTTTATGTTAATAATGCAGTTTTCTAAAATACTTTTTCTCCATCAATTTGGCTGTTTCATTGAACTGATGAGTTTGGAACAATTTTGTAACAAATTCATTGACTTTTTAAAATCTTTTCTTAGCAACCTCTTTTGGTTTGTTTTTGTGGCAAATGTTAACTCATAGGAGCATAGAAATGGGGTGGAGGGCAACGAAAAGCCAGGAACTTGGATATCTAAACTTATAGTACAATCTTAAAATAATTGAGGCCATTTCTAAAATCCACATCATTTTGCTAATACCCATTACAGATTTTCATTTAATTTACCCTATTTAATGGATACCTAAATTATAGACATTTTCTAAGATTTGTCATTTAAACCTTTTATTTTACTGCATAGCTTCAATTTACCAGCATCAGCAATCATTTCAATAAGCGCTGTGAGTCTTCTAAGACAAAATGCATTTTTGAGGGGAAGTAACTTGCTTTCTTTTTCCTTAAATTGAATAATTCTACATATGTAATGAAAAAGAAAATTAGTCATCTAAAAATGTGGTTCAAGTTTGGTCAGCCTTTCTATATAGTATATTTGTTTTAACAAATAGGTTGCAGCAGGAGATTTTTAGGTCAAATTTAGTGGTAATTATTTGTCATTGCTTTTGAGGTAACATAGTTAAAATTTGTAATAAAAATACTTGCCTTGTTTTATTTGTGATGATATCCAAAAAACCAGAGGAAGTACAGTTTCGGGTAAGAATTGAGCGTCCAGGAATAAATATAATGATGAGAATGAGTGCTTCTATCACTGGGGAACTTTCTTCATCTAAGCACATATGAACAATTGATCCTTGTAGTCATATATAGCAGTAAACATTAATAACTTAACAGTCTGAAGTCAGTGCAGAAGATATGGAGTATTATTGAAAGATGGAGTCGAGCAGGTGGCACTTTAATATGTTCAGTGTCATGGTTGACTCTAAAGACTAGTCGAATGAAATTACTTGAGGTTCTAAAGATTTAAAAAGCGAACTCATTTTGCTGCACTAAGGAAATGCTACTGATCAGGCTTTCTGTGTCCCTTTTTCCTAGGCTAGAAAATATTAACCCTGAAGAAAATGACATGGTAAGCCATTCTCTGAGGAGATTTCTTGATGTCAGTCTTATATCTTAGAGGCTTAAGTTCAATTGAGTGGGTTTCAAGAACTAAGATGTGGGAAAAAGAAGAATTGACACACTAATAATGTACATCTTTGCTGCAATATGAAAATTCAATAACTTCACTCAGTCAATTTACAATTCACATGTGCCTATTAATTAAAACCCTATATTAAATAAAATATATTAAAACTTCATGTCTGACTAACATATAATGGTGTTGGTAGACATTACAGGAATTACTGAACAGAATAAACAATGCAGACATGGGCATAGCTATTCAGAAGAATGGAGCTATAATTGTGGAGAGAATCTACAAGACCAAGGCATGTAAAAAGAGAATAACTGCAGAAGAAATGAACGCAGTGATAGAAGAGCGGGATTCTGCTTTGTCTCAGGTAAACTGCATGTATTTGTAAAAGCATATACTACCATTTCCCCCTCTTCTTTACCATTAAAAAATTATTTTGTCCCAAAATCCTTACTTTAAATGAGTTCTTAGCATATAATTGACACCACATCACAGATGTATTAAAATAATCACATATTTTATTATTCAAATACACACATTCTCATTTCTTAATAAATTGTTAGCTTGTTATAAAAATACAGTTATGTTCTCTGAAGTAATCACTTGTATATGAGACTGCTAGAGTCGCAGTTTTGTGTGGGCTGAGATTATGTCTTTGTTACTGTTTTATTCCCAGTGCCTAATTCAGTGCCTTTTAGTAAATACTGATAAATGAATCAAATTATTAGTGTCATTTTTCCTGAACATTACTTACGACTCCCTGCTCTCCCTGAAACCTGAGGGCCTCCCTGAGGATACTGCTCCCACTGCAGTCTTCTCAGGTAGCGATTGTATTTCCTCCCCCAGCAGTTACACCACTGCACACGGAAGCTCGTTCGGTAGTGTTTTTAGATCATTGTTCCTTTTTCATTTCTAAACACCTCCAGCTTGAAGCTCATGCATCAGATTGTACCACCCAGTACACACTCTGTGTTGCTTCCTTCATTTCTTCGAGATTTCAGGATCCATTTCACATTCTCTTTCTTTAGCCTACTCTTGTCATAATTCTTGATGATTTAAACGTCTGTGTAGATGATTTTTTTTTTTCAATATCCGGCCTATCGTCTTGAATTTCTCCTCCAGTCACCACTTCTGCCATCTACCCTATGGTCATATGCTACTCTTGGTCATTCTCAGTCTCAGTGTCACCACTTACTATCTTTCTGGCTCACATACTCTAGAACTCTGACTAGCAAATTTTCACCTCCACTGGCAGCTGTTTCTGTTGATCTGACCACCTGTTTTTCTATCCCTCAAGCCTCTCCTGTCCTCACCTCCCTGTCTGTTAGCCTAGATTTCATGGCTCACTCTAATTCTCACCAACTTGCATGTAGTATGACCTTAGTCCTCTTGGTCCTGTCTTCCTTTGTCCTATTCTCCTGGCAAAACCTAAGCCTTATAAATTTCACTTTCTGCCTGTTGTACACCTTCGCAGCTTTATATGACAGGAGAATATCACACAAATTTGCCAACTGAACTTACCTCAAATTCATGACCACTGTCTTCAAGTAGGCCGGTGGTGTCGTTATTTGAGAATCTTGCTTTTGTTAGTCCATTAACTCTTCCCTCTAGAGGGCTATTTTATTTCTTCTCCTTTCTTAGATATCCACTCCCTCCTCCCACATCAAAAAAAAAAGAACTTGTGCTTGTCCCCATCATTTCATCCACCAGCCCAATGCATGTGCACCCATATGCTCTGCCTTTACCAATTCATTTCTTTTTTATCACTTGCATGTCTTTACAGACAACCTCTCTATTTCTACACTTGTTCACACCTGTTCTTGCCTGCTTAAGGTACCATCTAACCAGTTTTCCCTTTTCTCTCCTACTTCATAATATGTTTCCTGTTAGTTCATTTCTTGTCACTATCTAAAATGCTTTAGGATTTTCCATGGAAGCTGGGTGGAAGTTTGATGAGTCTTGGTCTACTTGTGTTTCAGCCCTGCACTTTTCTCCTTCCCAGACTGAGAGCTGTGTATTCAGGAGGGCCCTACGTCTGGCAGATCCTGTATTCTAGTGTTTGTCTCCTCAGCATTGTAAGACTGTGGAAAACTTCATTACTCTTTTCAGAGACTTTAGGGCTTAGCTTTTGACTTCAAGCCCTACACAGGTTTGGGATTTAGCAAATGATTTGCAGTGGTATTCTCAAATCTCCAATTTTGTGACTTCAGCTCTGTATAACTGCCAAAAGCTTAGGTAACTTCTCTGTCCTCTGACAGGAGCCCTCTGTGTAGTCAAAGCCTGATTTCTCAGCCCCTTGCCTATGCCTGAATCTTTAAAACTCGGGGAAAATGACTGCAGATCTTCAACTCCCTTCTATCCAGTTAACCCCTCTTCAGAATCTTAGTCACTCAGGTCAGCTCAGGTCATTGTTGTAGCAGCAGCCTTCTTATGTATTTTAAATAGATTATTTTTAAAATTTTATCTGGCTTTTCTTGTTCTTGGCTGGAGCGTTGTTCTGCAACAAATGATTCCATCCTAACTAGATGTGGAGATCTGACAATTGGAAAAAATCCTTAAACTTTTAAAATAGTCAACTGTTTTTACCATTTCGTGCCCTACCAAGTATATTTAACCTTGGATCATTCAATATATTGTTGAAGGAAGACATAGCCAAAACTATTTTTATGTGTTGGAACTAATTATAGTATAAGCTCAAACATTTGATTATTTAATAATTTATTTTCTTAAGCTGACTAAAAATAAACACATAGAGATAATTAAATATTGCTTGCCATGCATTCCTTCTTCCTCTCCTTTGTCCACTGCCTTTCATAGTATAAAATTTAAAAAATCAGTAATGGGTAATATTTACCAACATGTCTTTATTTATAAATAGGTATTACCTATCACAGCAATATATTTATCACGTGTATATTTATTATGTTTTATGGAGAAGCAGTTATGTATTTTAATTATTTTAGTTTGCATGTTTGTCAAGCTCTCTGGTCCAAGTAGTATTCATTTTAATTTTTATATTATAATCATTATAAGCATAAACTTTTTAATTGCTGTCTTATGGTTCTGAATGAAAATATTTTAACATTAATTTTAAAAAATAAACTGTTTATTTTGAAATAGTTTTAGATTTACAGAAGTGTTTCAAAGATAGTACAGTCCGGAGTGCCCATAGAATGCCTTTCACCCAGTTTTGGTTTCCCCTGATTTTGCCATCTCATATTACTGTTTATCGAAGTTAAGAAATCTACATTGGTACATTGCTATGAACTCCAGACATTACTCACATTTTACCACTTTTCCATTAAAGTTCTTCTCTTCCAAGATTAAATCCAGGATACCACATTGAGTTTAATCGTCATGTCTCCCCAGTCTCCTCTGCCCTATGGCAGCTTATTAGTCTTCCTTTTTTTTTCCCTCCAGGACCTTCACAGTTATGAGGATACTGGTCAAATATTTTATGAGTTGTTTCTGAATTTGGTTTGTCTGTTTTTCTTGTGATTAGACTAAGATTTTGAATTTTCGGAGTGTCACAAAAATGTCACCTTAATTTTAATGCTCTTATTTAATTTAGCATCAGATATTTTCTAATTGTACCATGTCTTCTATGTAGTGTCAGATACCTTTAGTTCTATTGTATGTAGCTATTGGAAATCTTCAAATTCAGTGAGAATTTCTTGATTTTGATACATTAACTTTTTTTTTCAAATCAAGTTAAAACAATTTGTTTACTTGAACTGGCCTTGTTAAAATCTTATTTTATTCGGATGAATTCTTATACTCTTACTTATTCAAATTCTTCTATATCTTTTTCTGGTTTAAATGGAGAACTGAAAGCCTTAAAGTTTTTCATAGAATGAATTAAAAGTTTTATAATTAGCATTTGTTTGGAGTTGTCTTACCAACCAGTCGCACATTCTTTCTTCTTTGTCCTTTTTTTTTTTTTTTTGCCAATTAATGTTCACATATTTTACTCAAATTATAGAAATACCTAGAAATTTCCCTTTTTTTCCCCACTAATTTTTCTGGAATCTTAATTTCCATAGGACCCTAGAGGTTGTCTTGTTTGTTGTTGTTGTTTCTTTATTAGCTGAGCCATCCTGCCACCTGTTGGCAGCTCAGCGGCTGCTCAGCTCGGGCTGAGACTCGAACCACTATTGCTCAGAGCTCACACTCTTGAGCGAGC
>NW_017731440.1:1813202-1833686 GCF_001890085.2 Hipposideros armiger | reverse complement strand
AAAAAAAAAAAAAAAAAAAAAAAAAAAAAAAAAAAAAAAAAAAAAAAAACAGAAATAGTCAGGATTATTAATTTATTAGCTTTTAGGGCTGACCTTATTGTGAGTTACATCATTCAAATAACCATTTGTATTAGCCTGGGTTATTAAAAAGAAAATGGAACCAGTGGGAGATAGAGATTTACTATATGGAATTGGTTCATGCAGCTATGGAGGCTGAGAAGTCCAAAATCTGCTATTGGCAAGCTGTGTACCCAAGAGAATCAATGGAATAGTTCAAGTCTGAGTTGAAGGCCTGAGAACCAGGATAGCCACTAATATAAGTTCTAGTCCAAGTCCAAGTCTGAAGGCAAGAGAAGACCAATATCCCAGTTTAAAGACAGAGAGAAGGAATTCTTTCTCACAAAGCCTTTTATTCTATTCAGACCTCTAGTGGATTAGATGAGGCCCACCTACATTGGGGAGGGCAGTCTGTTTTACTCAGTCTGCTGATTCAAATGTTAATCTTATCCAAAAACATCCTTACAGGCACACCCAGAAATAATGTTTAATCAAATATCTGGACATCCCATAGCCCAGTCAGCTTTTCCCATAAAATTAACCATCACACCATTCCTAGGGGTTCTGGATACATTAGGCCAGTTTGGGCTAGCTTTGATTTCCATGGACATGCATTGATGGGCAGGGCCTATCAGCAGGAGGCCGTGGGCCTCATTGATACTTATAGTTGACAGGATAATATTGTAGAGCTATTCCTTGTTTGGGCCCCAGCTGGTATCTGGTATATATCTGAGGGGCTCAACCCTTAAGAGCTGAATAAATTAGGCATGGGAATGGGGGTTGGGATATGGATTTTACCCAAATGGACTAGGGGAAGTTGGTAAAATAAAATATGTTCAAAACACTAAAGCAAAGGCTTTGTCATAAAGACTTGGAATATAGCAGAGATGAAGGAAGAAAGTGGTAAATTCTACATGTTTGGAATTGACTCCAGGCATAATGAATCATATGCTTATGGCTCTTGAACTAATTTTATTCCCGTATACTAACAAGAATGGGACTTTGACTGTATTGCAAGGCTTGAGCATAATTAGTTCTTGAACTATGTGAGAAGGAGCTTGTAAGATAAAAACTTTTTACTATCAGAACACTGACAGGCAAGAGCAGAAACGAGCACTAGTTTCTCTTTCCCAGGTTAAACATCTCAACATCCTTCAACCTTCCCCTGGTTTCCTTTTACTTTGTTGTCTTCTAGATGTTAGTTTCCCTTTGCTGGTCTATCAAGGATGAATTAGTGACTATAAATTTCTATTACCTGAGCACCATGCAAAGAATTTTAACTCACCACTATTTTTGGAAATTAGTTATTCTAAATATTTAATTCAATATCAGCCCTTTTAATTTCTGCACTTCTGTTTATTTTTTTTGAGATATTTCTAAAACATGTATCTGCCTTCTTTAAACAAAATATAATCAGCACACCTTTTTTTTTTGATAATTTATCACTTCATTTTTGTCAAATGCTGTAATGAAAACTATAGTTGTAGAGGTCCTTCAGGTTGGTCCTCCAGAGTTGACAAATACAAAAAGCATGGAAAGACCAAGGGATAATCACCAGGGTAGTTAAAGAAATTCAACTAAATATCTCACTACTTAGTTTCCTTCTTTATAGCCTGCAACCTATACTAAGCATTAAGCTCCAGATCTAGCAAAATGAAAAATAAACCGAAAAGAGGAAGACATGAATCCAATCCAATAATATAATGAAGGAAGTTCTAGGAAGACAGCTGAGCAATGTACAGAAAGTACAGTTGGTCTGTTGCTTTATGACTCTTTCGGCCTTTAAGCATGTTTTCTCCCTCACTGGAACATGCTTCCTCTCTACTTGTTGCTCGCTTTTTGCCTACTATTTCAAGGCTAATTTAAATATAATCTTTTCTATAAAGTTCTCTCACATGAATCAATATTGACAAATATCTTCTTTGTGTCCACATTTTACCTTGTATCCTGTTAGTGTACTTGTCACTTTGCACTGTAGTTCATTGATTTTATGCCTTTCTTCCCTACCAGCATGAAGATAGCAAATATTTTTCTTTATCTGTGTCTATCACAATTGTTAGGACAGTGTAGGCACGTAATATATTTTTGTTGAATTAATGAACTGATGAGTTTAGCTATTTTAGGCCTTTCCAAGATACGCTGAACTAAAAGAAGTTAGTGAAATACTATTCATTCGTTCACATTTTATTGAGTACCTATTATGTGCCTTGCACTGGGAACTCAGCAATGATCCAAATATAGAAGGTTCTTACTCTTAGGAAACTTACATTTTGCTATTGAAATATAGATAGTGAACAAGCAAGTAAAGTATTTTTAGGTAGTGATGTGATAAAAATAAAAGGGTGATGGAGAGTGACTGCGATTGGTAGTGGAGTTATCACTTTAAATAGGGTGATTAAGGCAGGCCACTTTGTCAATGTGAGTTGTTTAATTGAACTTGAAAGAGGAGGATCCAGCCATGCAAAGAACTATGGAAAGAGCATCTGTCAGAAAAGATCAACAATGCCCTGAGAGAGGGAATAAGCTTTGTGTGTTTAAGGCACTGATATAAATGTAATTGAAGTGCAAGGAAGATAGTAATAAGTGATGAAGGAGAAGAGATGGGCAGCAGACACATCTGTAAGGTCTTGTAGGACCTGGTAAGGAGTACAAATTATAACTAAATGCAGAAGATGCTGAAGAAGAAAGGCTATTGCAATAGTCCAAGCAAAAGGTGAAGCTGAGAGGGGCTCAGAGAGGTAAGTAGATATTTAGAGAAGTAGACAGATTTGGGAAATATTTAAATAGTACAGTGAACAGGCCATGAAAACAGATTGAATTTGGAAATAAGGGAGCAGAATAATTAAGGCTTATTCCTGTCTTTTGGGCTTGGATGCAGTGTAGATATTTATTTCATTTATTGTGAAGGGCCAGTTTGGGGGAGGAGATCAATATATTTGGGGAGGGAAATTACATTCTCTCTTGGATGTGGTATATTTGACATGATTCTTAAAAATTCAAATGGAAATATTGAGCAGGCACTTGTTTATTGCAGCCATCAGCATATAGAATTAAGTTTATGAACTCATCCTAGAAAAAGTGCTACATAACTCATTACTGAATATCACTACGGTCACCTTTGAGGTACTCCCCTTGGGAAGCTATGCACTGACACCAGCGCCTAGTTTACCCTTCAAAGCAATTTTGGAACTCTTTCTGGAATGGCCATTTCTGGAATGTTGTTGTATTACCCTTGATGTCCTGAATGTCATCAAAATGTCTTTCTTTCAACATTTCCCTTATCTTTGGGTAAAGAAAGAAGTTATTGAGGGCCAAATAAGGTGAGTAGTAAGGGTGTTTCAATACAGTTATTTGTTTATTGGCTAAAAATTCCCTCACAGACAGTGCCGTGTGAGCTGGTGTATTGTCGTGATGCAAAAGCCATTAATTGTTGGTGAAAAGTTCAGATCATCTAACTTTTTCATGTAGCCTTTTCAGCATTTCCAAATAGTAAACTTGGTTATCTGTTTGTCCAAATAGTACAAATTCATAGTGAATAATCCCTCTGATATCAAAAAAAGTTAGCAACATTGATGCAACAAATTTGCGAACTTAATACTCAGACCACAGATAATTAAAGCTGTGGGACTTGATGAAACTAAGGAAAAATCATTGAGAAAAAAGAGGGCTTAGGACCAAGCTCTGTGGTGTGACTGCAGTTAGCCATTGGGCAAAGTAGGAGGGGCCCACAGAGGAGACTGGAAGGATGGCAAATGAGGCAGAAGGAAACTGAAGGGAGTTTGGTGTCAGAGAAGGCACGAGAAGAAAGTATAAAGATGAAAGTGATCAGTTCCCTTGAATGGTGTTGAGAGGCTGAGAAAGGTGAAGATGAAATACAGTCAGCCTTCTGTATCTCATTTACCTGCAGAGTCAACCAACTGCAGATCAAAAATATTTTTTAAAAGTTACATTGTTGCTGCTGTGTACTGTGTAGTTAGGTCTATGATAGTTGTGTCTGTACTGAAGATGTATACTTTTTTTGTATCATTTTCAAAACAGTACAGTATAACAAGTATTTACATAGCATTTATTATATATTAGGTATTATAAGTAATCTAGAGATCATTTAAAGTATATCGGACGATGGTGTATAGGTTATATGCAAATACTATATATGCCATTTTATATAAGGGACTTGAGCATCGGTGGATTTTGGTATCTGCAGGAGTCCTGGGACCAATCTCCTGCAGATACCCAGGGATGGTGTAATTATTTTTAGATTTGATCACATGGAATATATTGAGGGACTTGACAAGAGTTTTATTCAGGAGAGAGACCACATTGGAGTAGTTTGAGGAGCAAATGAAAAGAGAGGAAGTAAATCTCTACCCCTGTAATTGGGGTAGAGATTTTGACATGAAGAGGGGTCTGATGTTGTCATGGAAGGATTTTTCTGTCTTTTTTCAATGGGAGATTCTAGGGCATGTAGTTGGTATGTTGATAAAAATGAACCAGGAAAGAAGGAAAGGTGATTTTAAGGGAGAGAAATGATAATTGCAGTAGGAAAGTCCCAGGGTAGATAAGTAGATTGAGAGGGGATAGGATCTAGAACATAGCTGGAAGAGTTATCTTTTGCTAGGAACAGGGAAACTGGTTTCATTGTAACAGGAATACAAAAAATTTAGATGGATGCATATGCTGGCAAGTTGATAAATTTAAGGAGTGGGGTATCCATTCTTTTCTCAATGAAAATGTTAAGATAATTTAGATTTTTTTCAGTGTGATGGGTCGGTGGATGGTGTGGAAGATTTGTAAAGAGGAGTTAGTGTGAAATTGTTGTCTTGATTTGTGTGTGAATGAACATAACTCGAGAAACACAGGCCTGCCAAGCAGGGCAGAATGCCCATTTGAGAATTAGGGCAATGAATTTCAAGTGCAACCTGTCGGGAAAGTTGCATGATTTCTTCTAGCAGCACTCAGATCTTGAGTGTAGTATGGTGTCATAGATATTTTATTTTAAGTAGGGTTGAGGTTTTAATGGGGAAAGTGAGGTAGTCATCAGAGAGATGGGCCATGGATTCGCCCTTGCATAAAGTGGAAGAGGAATGATGAGTGATGCAGAAGGAACTAAGGAGAGTGTAGTGTCACAGAAGGCAGTATCCTGGACAGTAAAAAACTGGTAAGTCATGTATTGGACTTCTTGATGTCCCTTTGAGTGCTGTTGTGAATTGTAGTCAAGAGAAAAGGACACTTGAAAGAAAGATTTTGAAGTTACTGTAATTAGTGGCATCAATGTATTCCATATATTTTTCTGTGTAATTCTTATGTGGCTTTATGGGAGAAAAAAACTAACTAGTGGACATGTTACCATGTAGTCAGCAGGAGAGATCCAAAAGTGGTAAAAGGGGGGGCACACATCTGAAGAAAAGGTATAACTAATTTAGAAATTGAAAAATATTGAGGGAGTTCCAGTCAAGGTGGCAGAGTAGGTAAATGCTCTGCTTGCATCCTCTCACAAATACATCAGAATTACAACTAAACTACACAACAACAAGCATTGAGAATTGCCTGAAGTCTAGCTAAAGAGAAATCTTACAACTACGGATATACAGAAGAAGCCTTCTCAAGACTGGTAGAATGGGCAGAGACGCAGAATGGGCTGGTCCCACACCCTCACGTGGTGGTGAAAAATTGGGAGGTGTAGCTCAGCTGCAGAGGTCCCACTCTGAGGAGCAAGGGGTCCCAGCCCCACACCAGCCCACTGTTCCAGTGCTGTGAAGAGAAATCTCTACAACTTCTGGCTGTGAAAACCAGTGGAGATTGTGGTTGAGTAGAACAGAAGGCAGCTAGAGTCCGAGGCGCTCTTCTTAAAGGGCCCACACACAGTCTCACTCACTGATGGAATCACAACCTCTGAGTTCCAGCACTGGGGCAGTAGCTCAAAAGGTGCCAGGTGCATGCAGAGAGGAACTGAATTGTCTGGCTTCAGAGCAAGTGTTGGAGGGGCAGCTTTTTCCCAGACAGAAGTGCTGGCAAAATCCATTATTTCTTTCTTGAGCCCTCCTCCTCCCTAGCATGCAGATGCAGGCGGCCACCATATCTGAGTCTCCATCAACATGGCTAACAGAGTTTGACCCTCCCTGGTGATTCCCTGAGACCCTACCCCACCTAACTTGCGGACCCAACCACGCCTCTTCCAGTGGTTTTTCCATACAAATGACTGGTCTTGGCTCATGCTGCTGACTTTCCTAAAATCGCTCAAACATTCACAAAACCCAGACAAGCAGCATCTTCACTTGGCACACCCCACACCTCTTACTAAGCAGCCCCAAACCCGACACTAGCAGCAGCCAGCCACAGTTTGTGGCTTGACCTCTCAAGGCATCTCCAAGCACAGTGGAGTTGGTGGCCACCTACATAATGCTTTGTGGCTCATACTAGGTGGCCTCAGGCAGGGCAAAGGCTTCAGCTGAACTTGGCCTGAGGTGAGTCCACTCCCAAGAGGTCCTGGGGCTGGCACACCTGGTAGCTGGCTTCAGACCAATTTGAAGACCACCCAGCTGCCTGCCCAGACAACACCCCGAAAGGGCAGACTGAGCAAGCACCAGAGTCCTGCCAAAGTGAATCTTGCTCCATAGTGTTTAGCACCCACACAACAGCTCGCCTGTAGTCATGGCCAGTCCTCACAACCAATCAGCCTGAGGATCAATCCCTCCCATTGCTGCACCAACAGCAATCAAGGCTCAACTACAACAAGAGGGCACAGAAAACCCACACAAGAGACGCACCTGGTGCACCCAGCTCAGTTGACTACGAAGAATGTGCTACCGGGCCCCACTGGACACCTAGTACATAAGGCCACTCTAGTAAGACCAGGAGACATAGCAGCTCTACCTAATACATAGGAACAAAAACAGGGAGGCAGCTAAAATGGGAGGCAAACATGTCTGAAGTGAAAGATCAGAACAAAACTCCAGAAAAAGAACTAAAGGAAATTGAGACAAGCAATCTACCAGATACAGAGTTGCAAGCACTGGCTATAAGGATTCTTAATGATCTCATTGACAACTTCAACAGAAAGATAGGAAACATAAAAATGAAGATAGAAAATGTTACATAGAACCAGTCAAATGAAGAATACAATAACTGAAATGAAGAATACATTAGAGGAAATCAATAGTAGAGTAGATGAAGCAGAGGATCGAAACAGCAATTTGGAAGATAAGGTAGCAGAGGACAGCAAAAAGAAAAAAATGCAAAAAAAATAAAGATATTTTAAGGAGGCTCTGGGACAAATCAGGCATACCAACATTGGGGTACCAGAAGGAGAAGAGAGAGAGCAAGGAGTTGAAAACCTATTTAAAGAAATGATGATGGAAATTTTTCCTAACCTGGAGAAGGAACTAGACATACAAGCCCAGGAAGCACAGAGTCCCCCCCCAAAATGAACCCAAATAGGCCCACACCAAGATGCCCCATAATTAAAGTGCCAAAGGTTAAAGACAAAGAGAGAAAAAAGCAACAGGAGCAAAGCAGATAGTTACCTAAAAAGGAGTTCTCAATAAGACTGTCAGCTGATCCTCAATAGAAACTTTGCAGGCAAGAAGGGATTGGCACAAAATATTCAAAGTGATAAAAAGTAAGGACCTACAACCAAGATTACCCAGCAAAGCTATCATTTAGACTCAATGGACAGATAACCAGCTTCCCAGACAAGAAAAACCAGTATTACAAGAAATTTTAAAGGGACTTCTATTGGGTCTACGGAAAAATCATGACGTATTTTGTCTATATTTTTCAAAGGTCATTTATTTATATTAAGAACAAAGATCAATCAATGATATATTGCCCATTTTGTTCCATAACCTTTTGCCATCTTTCAGTGAGCTTCATAATTCCTCGTTCATAGAAAGACCTGTCTTGATTTGCGAAGAACTGAACAAGGTGCTGATTTACAGCCTCATTTGAATTAAGCGTTATACCACTCAAGGAGTTTTGAAGAGAGCGAAACAAGTGGAAGTCAGATGGTGCAAGGTCAGGCGAGTATGGTGGGTGTGGCAATACATCCCATCTAAGCTCCAATAATTTTTGACGGGTGATCAAACTTATGTGTGGTCTCATTTTGTCACAGTGGAACACAACTCCTTTCCAATTAAGCTCTGGACCTTTCTGGATGATGGATTCTTTCAAACTGTCCAATTGCTGACATTACACATTCAAATTGAATGTTGGTTGCTTGGTAGGAGCTTGAAAAACACGACACCTTTAAAATCCCACCACACTGAGAGCATAACCTTCCTCTGATGAATGTCTGCTTTCGATGTCGTTTAAGGTGAATCATCACGTCAGGACCAAGACTGTTTGCACACCACATTGTTGTAAACAATGCACTTCTCATCACCGGTTATCATTCGCTTCAAAAAAGGATCATTTTCCTCACATTTAATGAGCATATTGCGATGTTTATATGCACCGTCAAATGAACAACTTTGAGTTCATGCGGAATCCAAATATCGAGCTTGCTTACGTATCCCAGCTTCTTCAGGTAGTCATGAATGCTTGAATGATGGATGTTTAATGTTCTGCAAACTCTCGTGTCATGTAACGTGGGTTTTGCTCCATCAATGCCTTCATTTTGTTGTCATCAACCTCAGTGGGCCTCCCTGACTGAGGAGCGTCGTTGAGATTAAAATCACCAGCATGGAATTTCTTGAGCCATCGTTGGCACTGACGTTCTTAAAGAGCATTGTCACTGTAAACTTTATACAACTTTTGACAGGCTTGACGTGCGTTCTTCCCTTTATGGAAGTAAAGCAGTAAAATATGACAAAAATGCAGTTTGGCCTTCCATCTTCAACTTGTTGTGAAATCTCCAAAACTCAACCAAATCGCTTAATTTTTTTTAGAATGAAGCTAGAACTGTCAGCTGTCAAATGACATAGCAATAACATAGATGCGAATGACTCTAGTACTTCCAAAAATGAACTAGTNCTTGAATGATGGATGTTCAATGTTCCTGCAATCTCATGTGTAGTGTAATGTGGGTTTGACTCCATCAATGCCTTTATTTTGTCATCATCAACTTCGGTGGGCCTCGCTGACCGAGGAGCATCATTGATATCAAAATCACCAACACGGAATTTCATGAACCATCATTGGCACTGACTTTCTTGTAGAGAACTGTCACCATAAACTTCATGCAACTTTTCACAAGCTTGATGGGTGTTCTTCCCTTTATGGAAGTAAAACAGTAAAATATGGCAAAATGCACAGTTTGGTCTTTCATCTTCAACTTGTAAAATCTCCAAAACTCAACCAAATCGCTCAATTTTATTAGAATGAAGCTAGAACTGTCAGCTGTCAAATGACATAGCAATAACATAGATGCGAATGACTCTAGTACTTCCAAAAATGAACTAGTGCCATCTCTTGCAAACATGCATCACGACTTTTCCAAAGACCCAATATAAGAAGAAAAAATAAAAATCCTGGATAATAAAATGGCAATAACTACATATCTAGCAACAATTACTATAAATGCAAATGGATTAAATACTCTAATCGAAAGACATAGGGTGGCTGAATGGATAAGAAAACAAAACCCTTACATATGCTGCCTACAAGAGACAGAGACTCACTTCAAATCTAAAGACACACACAGACTGAACGTAAAGAGATGGAAAAAGATATGTCCTGAAAATGGAAACAAAAACAATTTTAAAAATTCTGGGATAGGGCCATCCAAGTGGCGTGATGGTTAAGAACTGGCTTGGGACGCCAGAGGGCCCTGGTTCGGATCCCACATATCAGGGCCAGTGACACTGCCCTCTACAGCTAATGTGCTGAACAACAGTTCAACCTGGAGCTGGGCTGCCATGAGTCACCGGTGATGGCGTAGGCTGCAGCCCCTGTGACAGTGGGTTGCCATGGGTTACCGTATGTAGCCAGCAGCCGGCGTGAGTGGCCGTCCAGAGGCCGGTGACTGATCTGCCTCGCCTGGGAAAAGCGTAATGATGGTGCCAACTTGGGCCAGTGAAGCAACGTCCTCCACAACTAGACTGAAGAACAAAAGGACAGCAACTTGTCTGTTCCCATCCCCCCAATTCCCCAATAAAAATCTTAAAAAAAAAATTCTGGGATTGCAATACCTATAACAGACAAAATAGACTTTAAAACAAAGGCTATATAACAATACGCAAAGAAGGACCCAGTAATCCCACTTTGGGTATCTGAGTATTTATCAAAGAAATCCAAAACACTGCTTCGTAGGGACCTTTGCAACCATATGCTCATTGCAGCATTATGTACAATAGCCAAGATATGAAGGCAGCCTGGGTGTCCCTGAATGGGTGAATGGATAAAGAAGAAATAATACATATATATAATGCACTATTACTTAGCCATGAGATGAACGAGATAGTGCCATGTGTAACAAAATGGATAGACATAGAGGGTATTGCACTGAGTGGAGTAAGCCAGACAGAGAAAGACAAATGCCATATGCCTTCACTTGTATGTGGAATCTAAAGAAGAAAAGAAATAAACAAACTTGTAGATACAGAGAATATTTTTATGGTTGTCAACTGGGAGGAGGTTTGGAGGGGCAGGTGAAAAAGGGGAAGGAATTCAAAAGTACAAATTGATAGTTACAAAATAGTCATGGGGATGTAAGCATAATCTAAGGAATATAGTCAAAGAATACTGTAATAATTGTATGCGGTCAGATGGGTGGTAGATTGACCAGGGTTATCACTTCATATGTTATATAAATGTCTAATCACTATGTTGTTCACCTGAAACATAATATTGTATGTCAAGTGTAATTGAAAAAAAATACTAGAAAAATTAGAAAATATTTATTGCACCAAGTACAGAAATTAAGGTCTGAGAAGATAAATATAATGGTACATATTTCAAGATTCAGAAGTCTATTAGAACATTCTTGACCTGGATATAAAATTCTCACTTGATATTCTGTTTGACTAAAAGTCACTGAAAAAGCAGATTGAGATTAGAGAGTCTAACTTAAACTATCAACTCCACTTGGAGAACAAATCAAAATCTTAGCTAACGGTGTAACCATCAAAGTTAACCTTCCACGTTAGCAGAGGAAAAGATAACCTAATTTCTTAACCTGTCTTATGTTAGCATTGCCTTCACTTTGCCTCCCTCATAATTTGCATAGTGCCTAGCATATAACAGATGCAAGATAATGATTTGTTAAGTTATTAGAAGTTTTACAAAAAGCTCGTACTTGAAAATAAAATAAAAACATTTAGAGTTTCATTTTTCAGGAAAAGTAGAACACATGTTTTACATTCTTTATTACAGTGACTAAATTTTTTATTAATTTTTCCCCTGTCAATTTGTTAATTTGGTTTGCTATTGTACAGTTATTTGCCTGTGCATATTTTTTTTGCTAGTCTGCCTTGCTGAAGTATATTGTTGATATTTTATCTATTTCTAAAACTTTTCATTTTCTTATTATAAAATTTGTACAATATGTAAAACTATAGATAACTTTGGAAAGTATAGATAAGCAACAAGGAAAATTTGCTCATAAACTCACTTCCTATAAATAATCATGTACAGATTCTTTGTCTTTTTTTTTCAGTGCACATTATATCACACGTGTTACTTGGTAACCTGATTTTTCACTTTGATATTATATTTTGTCAGGTATACTTTTATAATGTGGATATAGTAAGATTTGTTGAACTCATCTGCCATGTGAGGATGTTATTTTTCTACTTTTTTGATAGTGTGAACATTTTTATAGCTAATTTTTATGTACATCCATATTATTTCCTTAGGGAAAAGTCCTAGAAATGGAAATACTGGGTCAAAGAATGTGAACATTTTTAAATAAGTAAATAGTTTTAAATTGCCATCTTAGAAAATTGTACCATGAAAGCATCTTTATTCTCAAGATGTGACTTTGTTAATAGAACTGAAATTTTGTAGTAGCATTTTTAGAAAACTACTTAATAGTTGGTTTCATAAACTGTCATTTGGGCGCAAAAATTCAAATTACTATGGTTTTGTTTTTTCAGTACACCTCTGACTTCATATGGAAATTTTTCAGTTAACATTTTAGTGGATTATATTTACACTAAATTTTAACTTCAAAAACAAAAATACATGTAACCAAATAGCTATTAAAATTATCTGTCGTACTTACATAAATATTGCAGGAGGAATGTAAAGATATCTAAATATATCATTCACAGCAAAGTACTTGTCTTTCAAGTGTCAGGAGTGTTAAAATGAAACTTGCATTCTCAACATAGTATATCAAGAGTTTCACTCTTCTTTTGAAAGTGACTCTGTGGCTGTGCTTGTACATTTGCATACAGGTTTGTTTGATTAATTGCTACTTGACTCATCTATCATAATACTAAGCTCTGGGATCACAAAAGATCAGATTCCCAAACCACTTCCTAGAGTTAATTTAAATATTAATGTAGATACCTTGAAAAGATTCAAGGGAAGATGGTTTTTATTGTTACTAGTAGCCTGTTTCAGTGTTATAACTCCATGAAAAAATTTCCCAAATTATGTATTAACTCATCATTAATGTTATCCTGTAGTAGAAGATTGTGATAATCTTATAAATAGGTTAAAATAAGTAATAAAATATACTGTTAAGTTGTAGTTTATTGGGAAGCATTTTCAAGAAATATAATTATAAATCATAAGTGTACTACTGATGTTCATGGAGTGTGTTGATATTTGATTACACATTGAGATGTTCACTGTTATGTTTACTTTTTATTTGTTCACAATTTTGTTTTCAGATAAAATTTACACACTGAAGTAAAATACATAAACATTAAATCAGCAGTTTGATGACTTTTGACAAATCCCTACATCCATGTGACTGCATCTTGATAAAGATACAGAACATTTCTATAACCCAAGAAAGCCCCGTCGTTTATTTCCCTTCCTTGCCAATTAACCCTGCTTCACCTAAACAATTTTTCTGATGTTTTTAACCACAGATTTATTCTGCTTATTCTAGAACTTCATCTAAGTGGAATCATACAGGAAGAGCAAAATATTTGGGTTATTCCTCCATGTTGTTCTTTGTATCAGTAGTTTGTTCCTTTTGTTAATAAGTAATATTCTTTGAATAGTAATACATTTATTATTCATTCTCTTGTAGATGGACAATTGGAACTGTCCAGTTTTTGTCTATGATGATTAAGACTACTCTGAGAATTCCTGTACAAGTCCTTTTGTGGACTTACGTTTTTATTCTCCTAGTTAAATACATAAGAGTGGAATTGCTGGGTTATGAGGCTAGTATTTTTTAAAAGAAATTAGCAAATTGTTGGTCAAAGTTGCTGTATCTTTTTATATTCTCACCACCAATTTATGGCAGTTCTGATTGCTCCCTAGACTCACCAACAATTCGTGGTGTAAATATTTTTTATTGTAGTGATTTTAGTGGATGTATAGTGGTTATTTTACTGTTTTAATTTGCATCTTCCAGTGACTAAAGATATTGAACACATTTTCATGTGCTTCTTGACCATTTGTATTTTGAACATCTGTTCATGTCTTTTGCCTATCTTTTTATTGGACATTTAACTTTTTATTACTGATTTGTACTAGTTCTCTATCTTCTAAAGTCTATTGTCAGATATAGGTATTTAAGATTTTCTCCGTGTCTGCTTCTTGTTTGTTTATTTTCTTAATTCTATATGTTGATGTGCAAAAGTTTTCTATTTTCATGAAGTCAAAAGAAATTTTTCCTCACCCCAAGATCGCAGAAATACTGTCCTGTTTTCCTCTACAAGCTTTGTTGTTTTAGTTTTTACTTTGAATCTGTGATTTACTTTGAGTTAACTATTGTGTATGGTGTAAGATAATAATTCTCATTCATTTTATTAACAGGTTAATATTCAGTTGTTCCAGCACTATTTGTTGAAAAGATAGGTTTTTTCACCCACTGAATGGCTTTAGTGCCATTTTCTAAAGATTAGCTCACCATATAAGGGTGTGTCTGTTTATGCACATGGTATTTTATTGTAATAGTCTCTTTGTCTATCCTTACGCCAGTGGTACACTGCATTCATTACTGTGAATTTTGATGTCAGATATTGAAAGTCTTCCCACTTTGTTCTTTTTTAGGTTGTTTTAGTTATTATAGGTTGTTTTCAGTTTCCTATAAATATTAAAATCAGATCTCCAATTTCCATAAAAAGCCTATTGGGATATGATTGAACTTCTAGATCATTGGAATAAAAGGGGATTGAATCTTAACAATTTTTAGTTTTTCAATCTATGGTATTTCTCACAATCTTAGTATTAATAAATGCACCACATGATTTAAATTGTAAGAATCATAAAACAGTCAAATTCTGTTTGTCGTCATCCTTTTGATATATTGCCAAGTTTTTATATTTATTTTGATTCAAATAATTGTCTTTCAAAGACATTATGAGAAATAAAAATATATTCTATGTTTACTATACATTTATCATTTTAGGTACTTTTTATTTCTCCATGTTGGAATGAATTTTCATTTTGTGTTATTTTCCTTAACTTGAATAACTTATTTTATTTCTTCCTTTCTTCTTCCTTCTCTTTTCCTCCCTCTCTCTTTCTTTCTCTTTTTTAATATACATCTGCTGTTGTTGAATTCCATTCTCATTTATCTGAATTTATTTTTATTTCATCCTCATTTTTTAAAGATATATTCACTTTGATATTAATGGATATAATATATAAGCTAGAGATATAAGAGATACCCGATGGGATCTCCTATAGTCCAGATGTATTCCTTCTTACCCCATGTACAATAGCAACCCAGTTTCCCCTTGGCAGTCAGGATCTCTTACCCCAGGCAGTTCAGTAACCTGCTTTCTTACATATTGATTCAGAGGCATGAGGAGCCCTAACAAGCCGGGTGGCAGTTTCAACTTCCAGTTTAATGGAATTTTTGTTATGTCTCTAGGTGGAAGTTTTTCTTTCTTTCAAACTAAGACCACTGGATTAGCAGAACCTTAGTTTGCAGAAATGGAAAGCAAAAATTTTGCTAATGGATCACTAGGGATTATAGTGAAGGAAGCCACTCCTATTTTTATCCCTTGATTGCTGGTCCTGTAAATACTGTCTGTGGGTTAAAAAGCACCACGTCATACTCTGATACAGAGTATATACATTGTCCCAGGAACCTTACCCTAGCTTCAACTAGGGTGCCCTAGCCATGGATTGCCACCAACCTGGCACTATAACCAAATCTTCAGAAATCCATTCCGCTGTTTTATCACAGCTAGGTGCATCAAGATAACAGGAGCATGGTAAGGTCAGTGATTTCCATGAGCATAGGCCCATTGCAAAACATAATTTGCTGCGAAGTGAGTTCGCTGATGAGAACAATGCTGTGTGACATCCCATGGTCATACAGGCGTTCTGTAAGTCTGTGAAGGGTGGTGTTTGCCTAAGCACTGCATTCAGGGAAGGCAAATTCGTATCCAGAGGATGTGTTTATTCCAGTAAGAACAGTAAAGAGAAAATTTAGTAAGAAGGTAGAATAGAAGGTCGTGACCCAAGAGTAGAGTTACAGAGTTAAGGATTAAAGAAAACTAAGAACAAGGTACTATTAATAGTTGTGGGTATTGTATGAAGGTAGATTTTCTTAGAATAAATGAGTCGAGAAGTTGTGAGACTATAGAGTGTTGTGTCGGTGACTCTTGCTTTTGTCTAGAATGTTGGCAAGAAATTTTCTTTTCAAATATGAGACAGTAACCTCAGTGGTTAGATCACAGTGGCGCAGATGAGAACCAACCAAGTCATCCAGATGAGTGCTTCTCAGACTGTGGTGAAGAACCGGTTTTTAAAAATTATTTTCCAATGTGTTACAGACCATAACTTTTATAACATAAATTGAATTATCAAAAAAATGAAACAAAAAAATATATAAACGTGCAACATTCAAGCATACATTATTTTGTTATTACGTTCAAAGGCCATAAAATTGCTCTGTGCAATGCCTCTAAAATATTTAATTGCTTCCTCTTAATTTTAGTGCTAGCTTCATCGCAGTATCTGTTTCAGACCAGTACTTGTCCCTGGACCACACGCTAAATGGATAAGAGAAACTTGAAAAGTGAAAGAGTTGTGTAATGTAGGATTCGTGGGCTGGAAATGACAGTTGGAAACCAGGAAAATGTAAGTCCTTACTTCCTGCCTCTGAAGTAACAGCATGTGAAAGGAGTACGCTCTACTAGAGAGGGTTCAGAGGGGTGTCACAGGAAATGAGGTGGTTTTTATTGAGCTGAGGAAATAAAGGGGATTAAGTTTAAGAATATATGGAAGTATCTTAATGAAAAAGTACTTCCAAAGCCCGCCGATGAGAAAAGTACAAGGGAGGTAGGTAAGAGAAATAGCTAAGCCACAAGAAAATGAGTTTTAGTTGACTTTAGGGGAGTTGAACATAATATAGACTGTTTTCATTGAGATTGCTCTCAAATTAATCACTGCTAAATGGTTTGGATGATGTTCCTAGACTTGCATGTGAACATCAATAAAACAATTTCAAGAACATTTAAAAAAAATTTTTTTAAGTGTAAATGATTGACTTAATTGAAAAACTAAGAAGAGAACTGTCCCAACTTTCCAAAGCTTTGGTTACAGCAATCAACAAATCAGTCCACAAGTATTTACTCATTTTTCTATGGAGAACACTAATCATATTTACATATTCAAAGATAATTAGGGTCTTGTCTCTGAAAGAGAATGATGTTTATGTAATACTCCACTTGTTGATACCTCCGTTTCGTACAAGTTTTTAGTTTTTCTCCTGTTGTAATCTTAGAAGTTGGAGTGGCTTCTGTTAGGCTTTAACAATGTCTGGGCAATACTCATTATACAACAAGAAAATTAACAATGAGCACTTAAGTAATGACAGCTCTATTGGGATTACAACATTTATAATAGCAAACAAACAAAATTTATAAACCAGGAGAAGGCATCTGTGATTCCAGGAACAAAATAACTGAAAAAGAGCTTAATAAACGATTAGACTATGGCTATCATCCAGTAAGTACCGATACTATTTCCTGAACTCTGCTTTGTGATTTTTCACAATAGTATTAGAAGCATCTCTATCCTTTTGTGCAATAACTGCCAACTTAACATTTAGGTTATACTGTTGTTTGTTTATGGATTTTGAGAAAATCCATTGAAGTTTACTTAAGAACCAACTCATTACCATGGTATTATTTACTGAATTTTGTTTTCCTGACCATTAGCTAACTACAGGGTTCAGCATTACAAGGTTATAACTATACAAAAAGGATCAAAATACCACATCATAGTAGTGGCATTAGCAAGACACGTAAAGCCATCGTCTTAGAAATAAATGCCTTTGCAACACTGAAGGGATTATATAAATTGAATAAGTTTGATCAGACTTCCTTCATGTAGTGATTTTATAATTATCTTTATTTTAATTATTTCAATTATAAAATATTGTTACACATTTTAATTACTTTTTTTGGTTATTTATATTAAATTCAGAAATGCAACAGTTTTCTGATAATTCATATCAAAACAAAAATTCAGAACAGTTGTAGAATTTTTATTGAAATTGAAGAGAAAATTAATGATTATAACTTTTAATTAAACTATTCGAATTGTAATCTCAAATCTATTTAAGATTTTAGGTGACCATCTTAAACATCTGGAAACTACCAACCAAGTATTGTTAAATTTTATACCAGCATACCGAGGTGCAAAAAAAATGTATACACATGACTTGTATTCATCTTTTGTTATCAGTATATATTGAGTGCTACAATTTTAATACTGTTTTTTTCCTTTCTTAAAATGTGTGTACATTTTTTTCGCACCCTTTGTATTTCTAATTCAGCTTGAAAGTATGAGTATAATTATGAACTCATATAATGAATAATTAGTAATATAATTAACAGGTCATACATTGGTGTTTAGATTGCACTGTTAGACCTACTGGCTACCCCAGCAGATTGAGATCCTGAGAAACTGTGGATATGATAGAAGAGGTGCCTCTTCCCATTATAGCAAATATCACCGAAATCAAGGGACTGTGCAGCTTTTATTTTTTACCCTCCAATTTTTTGTCAACCTATTTAAATTACTCCCTTGGATTTACCATCTTACCCTTCCCTTCTTTTACCCCCCCAAACAAGGTGTTTTTTATGGCTATATAAGCAGAGAATCAGGATGCTAGAGAAGAGAGATCAGAAAGGGATAGGTTGAACGGAAAAGTGTTATGTTAGTTTTGATGGGCTTTTGTGTTCAGGGAAATGTTAGTTACATTTAAAGGGCTAAAAGGGGGGAGACATCTGGAATATATTGAATTTTTAAATCTCTTCTAGATCCTTATGTGTTTACCAGCTCAAATGTTAGGAATCATTTCTAAACATATTCTAGTTAAAATTCAGAAGAGGTGATCTCATGCTTTGTTACAGAGTAACCGCATTAGGTTAGCAATCTGTAGTTATTAGATGCTAAGTAAATAAAGACCATTACCAATTTACTTTAAATTTACATAATTTAGTAATTATTATAACTTACATATTATAAACATTGTCAGGAAATTTCACTGCTAAGGAAGTGTTTAGGAATTTGTGTACTTAATTGCATTTCCTGTGAGCTGTTCTAGAAAATCACCAACTTTACAGATACTAGGAAAAAGATATCTTGAAAACTACAGGAAATTGGAAATTAGAAGGAAAAAAGTTTTCATTGGGTATTCAGTTTGAAACAAATGAAAACTTACTACTCCAGTCAGTTTCTGTACTGTAGGAACGTTTTCCTGAACAGAAAAAAATTGGTTTTGGTCCCTTGAAAAATAGTAGAGGCTTCTAGCCATGGAGAATAATTATTACCAATGATACCATCCCTCAAAAAACCATTATAAAATGGGGGAGGAGGGAAATGCATGAATAGCAGGGTGCATAGGAATGCACAGAGGTGGCACAGTGATTCCCCTGGCATCATGCCTCAAGGCGCTCTTGCTGACTCAAGGAGGTGGAATCCAGGCAGAGCCATGGCTTTGCTGCAGCAAAGAAGAAATTTAAGTCTTGGTATTTGAAGCAGCTAAAATTTGCAGAAGATAATATTAAATGAAAGTAACTGTATGCCTGTGTTTGGAAGAGGTGGAGGGGAGATTAGCTGTGTGGATTCCCCTTCAGTCCTTACCCAGGACTCATGCTGTCACGCCCTTGGTTTACGTGTATGTGGCAGAAGCACTGCCACAGCGCTAAGAGTCAAATGAGAGGTTGGAGCTGGTCTAACCAGAGAGGACAGGCCTTGTCAAGCACCTTCGGCATTCATTTGATTCTTCCTTAGGGTAAGGACTAAGCTCAAATGCAGTGCTGTTCAATAGAACTTTCTACAATAATGGAAATGTTTCCTGCATTATTCAGTTTAGTAGCCATGCACTGTGGATTCTAAAATTAAAACTGACAACAACACATACTGGTGAGGAAGTGCAGCAACCACAACTCTAATGGGAGTGTAAAATGGTGCAACCAGTTTTGAAAACTGCTTGGCAGTTTCTTATACAGTGGAACAATATCTACTTTGTGACCTAGAAATTCCATTTCTAAGCATTTACCCAAGGAAAACAGAAACATATATGCTGTAAGACTTTTAGAGGAACGTTTATAGATCATAATATCCAAGTACTGAAAACAAATGTCACTTCATTAACAGGAAAACAAATTATGGTATATTAATACAATGGAATACATATTATTTTGCATGAACAGAATGAACTACTCTTGCACACAGAAACACAGATGAATCTCAAATACATATGTTGATTGAAAGAAGTCGGACAGATTATAGACTTAAAGGCTTTATTGTTTTTTATGAAGTTAAAGAACAGGCAAAATTAATCCATGGCATTACAAAGCAGAAAAATGGAAGCCTATGGCTATGGGTGCAAATGGGCTGGAAGAGGGAGCACTGAGACCTTTCTGGTTGACAGAAATATTCTGTGCCATGATCAGGGTGAATACCCAGATATATAAATTTTTCAGAAATCAATTGGTTATAAAATCAGAATCTGCATTGCACTCTATATAAAGTTTACCTAAAGTAAAACCGCTACAAAACAGTGGTTTGACTTATGAGGTATGGTTAAAAAAAGTTCCCCATTCACCTTGATACATTTTTTTCTCTACTTCCCAATCTTTCCTCCGGTTTGGGGGCTTTATCTTTTCTGTCTGGAATCTTACTATCTTACTATTTTTTCTTTATTGTCCCACTTGTGTTACCATGTTGCTGTTGTATCCCAAGCTTTTGGATGTTTAGACTTATGCTTCTTATTTGGGTGTCAGGTAAAAGGCATATCATTAAATAGTCATTGGTTACATTTATATATATATATATATATATATATATATATTTTAGGATTTTATTTGGGAATTGGGGGAGGGAAACAAGTTG
>NW_017731440.1:1727804-1813125 GCF_001890085.2 Hipposideros armiger | reverse complement strand
CAGAAAAGTTGCTGTCGTTTTGTTCTTCAGTCTAGTTGTGGAGGACGTCGCTTCACTGGCCCATGTTGGTATTATCATTGCACTCTTCCCCCGTGAGGCAGTCGCTCGCCAACCATTGGATGGCCGCTCACAGAGGCTCACAAAAGCGCACACCAGCTGCCAGCCAGCCCCACTGCAGCCTACGCCGTCGCTGGCGACTCACAGCAGCCCAGCTCCAGGTTGAGCTGTTGTTCACCATCTTAGCTGTAGAGAGCACAGCGTCACTGGCCCTAATGTGGGATCCGAACCAGGGACCTGCTGCTCAGAGTTGGCATCCCAAGCCAACTCCTAACCAGTGTACCACTTGGCTGGCTCACATTTATATTTTTTATCTTAGGAAAGAAATATCACATTGCATATTTCTACATTTTAGAAATTTCTTATTTTTTCATATAATTTTTTCAGATTTTATATTCTTATGCTATATTTATGCTTATAAGTATATGATTGCCTAAATATTGTTTAGTAGCTTATGCCTTTAATTTTATAAGGAAATTAATATGGAAAAAATATTTCTTCAAATGAAGTTTACATCATTTATTGAATAAACATGCCTCAGATAGCTGTAGTTTACAGTTTATACAAAGGAAAAATAGATGTACAGTAATGCCTTGGTTTACGGGCATAATTTGTTCCGGAAACAAACTCATATTGCAAGACATCGCTCGTTTACCAATTTAAAATGTATTAGAAATGTTTGCTCATCTTGTGGAACACTCGCAAACCAAGATACTCACAATCCAAGGTTTTACTCTATTTGGCATTTTCATGTGATGCCCTGAAATTTTACACAGTATGTTTTTGAATATGCACGTGTAAATATAGATAGATAGATAGATAGATAGATAGATATAGATATATATATAGATATACTAATATGGGTATATAAATATGTATGTGTATATATAAACATACACATATGTAGCTTTTATAAGACCATTTAAAAGAAAACACTTCCAATGGTTATAAAAGAATGGCTATTTTTTGTTTTATATTCCTAAAAAAGAGCATTATGATTTTGAATACTGTGTGAGCCCTAGAATGTGCAATTAAAAGGTGAGAAATAATTGCCTGGGTAGTTTTCATTAATTTAGTATATACTTTGTTGGGTATGAATGAACTGAGTTAAAAGGTAATTCTGGGGCCGGCCAAGTGGTGCGTTGGTTAAGAGGTGGCTTGGGACGCCAGCTCTGAACAGCAGGTCCCCGGTTCAGATCCCACATGAGGGCCAGTGACACTGCCCTCTACAACTAAGATGGTGAACAACAGCTCGACCTGGAGCTGGGCTACTGTGATTCGCCAGCAACGGCATAGGCTGCATGCAGCCCCTGCTGCAGTGGGCTGCTATAAGCTACCCTGTGTGGCCAGCAACCAGCATGAGTGGCCGGCAGCCGATGTGAGCTGCCAAGAGCCACCGTGAGCAGCCGTCCAGTGGCCAGCGACCGATCTGCCTCACCTGGAAAGAGTGCAATGATAATACCAACACAGGTCAGTGAAGTGACATCCTCCACAACTAGATTGAAGAACAAAAGGACAGCAACTTGTCTGTTCCCCTTCCCCGATTTCCCAATAAAATCTTTTTTTTAAAAAAAGGTAATTCTTTATACTAGCTAGTCCATATTTCATTTTGACCTATGTTGACTATTTCCTAATACCAGATCTATGCACTACTTAAAAAATTATCTGTATGTCTAATTGCTCCAAGTTCAAATTTTAAAATGCCATTCTCATTAACTTTTTTTTGTAGTTCTATTTCCTTGCTATTGTACATATTTGAGTACACTATATTTTGTTGATAAACTAAATTATACTGTTTCAATTTGAATCCTACTTATTAGTCGTATGACTTTGAAGAAGTTATGTATTATTCTCTGCTTCCTTCTCTGTAAGATGGGATAATAATAGCTAACTCATAGGTCCACAGGAAGATTACTGATTTAATACACATAAAGTGCTTAGAACAGGCCCTGGCACATACTAATTTCTCACTAAGAGTTGATTGACTATTGTTAATAATATGTGTGTTAACCTTTATTCTGAAATACAGATGCAAACCACAATTTTTCAGATGAATAGCTTTTTATGAATACAGCCAACATAATCTTAAACAGCATTACAAAAATGATACTTTAATAGCATAGCATACTATTAATAAATAAATACCTGTATACCTGTTGATACCTTTTTAAGTAATTGTCATGTTTACTAATGCTTTTACTTTGTGGTTTCAAATGTTTGTTTAAATTAATCTTTTTGAGTAATATAATAGTTTAAAATGAGTATAAAATACTGTATTTGTTATTAAACCTCTAGTTGTTACTTTCATATGGTGTTTTAAAAATGTTTCTATACAATTAAAATATATACATGTAAATATATAGAAACATGTCATTGCCTGGCATATTGCCTGGTGGGTGCTGGTATATTGCCTAGTGGATATATGCTCAATGACTATTTACTGAATAATTTATGTTTTACACACACACACACACACACACACACACACACACACACACACACACACACCCCAGCTGCTTCAGATGTGGTTTTAGAGACTCATTCACATGATTATTGTTTTTCTTTTTTAATCTTTGGTATTTTTAAACCTCTCAGTATTGTATAAATATTCCTTTAAACCAAGTTGATATTTTGCCAGGACTTTGAAGAAACAAGTTACCTTTCTGAACTTGAAAACTCTTTATTCCAGTTTATTGTAATGTGAGAAAAACATTCTAGTTATTATTTTTAAATCTAAAATGAAGTGATTTTTTTTTAATTTTCTAAATGAAGAAAATTAAAAACTTATTATATAATCTTAAGTGATTCCAAACATCTGCAGTTCAAAGTACATAATTCACATTGATACCAAAGTTTAGTTTCTGTTTTGACTGGAGGAGTCTGGTATTATTTTTTTGTCTGCGAAAGAGAGAGTTGTATAGCATCCAAGTGGGAAGATGTTTGATTGTAATACAATCAAAATGATTTGTGACAGAGAGAATTGTAGAGGAGGAGAAACAGCAGCTGTTAAAAATTTAGACACTATTAGAGAACTTTTTGTTAAAAAATTAAATTTTTTAAAGTAAATTTAAAAACTTTCAGAAAGTAAAAATAAAACGGAATCATAATGTATTGTCAACTTGATAATTCAGAATTCATGAGTAAGAGGAAATTACTGGTGAAAACAGATTTTGTAGTAAACATGGGCCAATTCATTTTATTAAAATTTGCTATTGATTTTTATGTTTTATATGTTAAATTTACTCATGTTGTAGAATCATTTTGTTTAAAGAGGCTAATTTCATCTTTTTTATCAATGAGTTTCGAGAGCATACAGTTATGAACCTGTGATATGTTCACCTTGCAACAACTATCCATTCTTTTAACCCATATTTCCCCACTCAGTCCTTCTCATATTATTTTAGGGACATCACAGACAAAATATCCTCTCAATACGTAACTTTTGTGTATTTTTAAAAGATAACGACTATTGTTTAAAACAACCACAATACCATTATCACCCCAAAATATGAACAGTAATTCTTTAATGTGTGAAACACCTAATTGGTTTGCAAATTTAAATAAGCTTAAACACAGTAACCTTTTTCTCTTTGTTTTGAATCTGTATCTAAATAAGAATCACACATTGCAAATGATTGAATTGACTTTTTTTTAGCTTTATGATCAGTTTTAGTTATTTTTCAATTGCAGTTGACATCAATTTTTTTTTAATTAAATTTTTTGGGGTGACAGTAGTTAGTAAAATTACATAGGTTTCAAGTGTACAATTCTATAATACATCATCTCTGTATCTCATTGTGTGCTCACCACCAGATTGACTCTTAACACTTTATAGATTCCCCTTCTATCTCTTATGTCTTTTGGAATTTATTTTTTAAACAGACTGAGTCAGTTTTCTTTAAGAGTTTCCCAGTTTATTCTTTGCATCTCTGTAGTGTCATTGACTGTGTTCCTCTCTTTTTCTATAAGGATGGCAATTTAATCTAGACGTTTGATCAGATTTAGAATTGTTTTTATTAGCAAGACTGCTTTACAAGTTTTGTGTTGTTTCATCTGGCAACCCATATTGGGCTGTGAATGAACTGTGTTGTTATTGGCAGATCTCAATGTCTAGATCTCTTAGTATATTAATGATTTCAAAATTGTGATGTGCTAACATTCCTTTTTTCTTATTAGCTTGAATACTTCTATAGTCATCATCTTATCTATTGTTTGATTACCTATTGTTAAAAGTCGATATAAGAAAGGGTGGATGAATTCTTGGCTTACTATATTCCCCAACAATGACAATTAGTTCTTTAAATTTTTAATTGTCATTATAAGCTCAATAATTTAAACATATTCTATGTGTCTCAATATATTGCAGTTACTATACTTATTGATGTTGAAATTGTCTTATCTTGAGCTAGTGAGGAGCTTTTCAAGGTGGCTTCTGAGTCCTGTCTGAGTCTCTTTGATAGTTCCTGAGTTTTGATCATTAATATAAAACTTCTGCCAAGGACAGATGTTCCTGGATTATATTACATTTCTTGTCCCAGATCTGGAGTGAGCCATATATTCATGGAGTCCTTTATTTTTAGTCATAAATGGTACTTGGAACCCTCAACTACCATGTCCTAGGGGGATTCATTCCTGCTGGATTTCCTGTTGTCCCTAGCGTTTTTCAATTGGCAGAACTTGAAAACACACACACACACATTTTTTAAAAAAGATAAGACTCTATCTTCATACTACTACTGTAAATTCTGAATTAAAGGGAGTTTACTTAACTTTTTAATCTTTCATCTGTATCTTTTGTGGCAAGAATCCTCGTTCTCAAGGACACTGACAATACGAGATAGCAATTAAGTTCAATTTGAGTATTAAAACTTTTTAAGTATAAAAGATATAAGAAAATTACTAGGTCAAATTCATGCATTAGAACTCTTAAAACATTAATATTTGGCAGAATATGAACAGGGAAGATACTATGTTATTTTAGTTGTGTCAGTTCAAAATGAAACTGTCTAAAACCTTGTCTTACTTGATTTTGGGACAAACGTCTTCTCTAGCATTTGTCTTGTTCCTTTTCATTCATTATAGTAGAGGGTATCACTAATGTAGCCCTTTGGGACCCTTGCCGCTTTGAGTGGTCCCTGAGCCTTATCTCTTGTCTCCTATATGCATGGCCATGGAAACTGAGCCTGGGTATGTAATGTGGATAAATGCCCTCAGTGTGCAAAAGTAGCTTTACTGTTCTTAAGCTCTACTTATCTCTCTGGTTACAGTATTTCATTTGAAAATTGGCCTGGGAGTGCCCTGTCCATCCTTTGAGAAAGAATGAAAGAACATGAACTGAAGAAACAACATAGAATTGAATAAATTTAAAGAAATCTTAAATATAGTTAAATAGAAATCCAAAAGTGTATTTGACAAGAGCATTTATGTGTGTTTTTATTCAGTTGAAAGTTAGCGTTGGCTCACCACAGTTTGATTCCTAGGTCAATGTTAAATTTAAACCTCATGAAGAAATGAAAATAAACATTTATTTCTTGAGCTAGAATGAGTGAATTCTTTTTCGTGCGTTTTGTAGATAGGAAAGCAGTCTCTATCCTTGGGTCATTTCTGGTGTACTGGGAATACAAAAAATAGGTGGTCAAGCAACTCGTGACCATGCTTTCTCACTTGCACCAGATGTTTCCTATGTTGTTCCTACCTTCATTCCTTCTCTCGTGTATTCTTCCTCTTTCCCCTCTTTCAGCTTATAAAATCATGGACCCAAAATAAACTCAACTTGGGCATAATCTGCTTCATGAAACATGCTTTTACCCCCATAGCCAAAATTACCCCACCATTGTAACCTCATAGTTCATATTTAGTTATTCCATTTTAATAATGCATAATAATCATGTACTCAAATTAATTGAAAATGTAGAACTCTGGTAGAGAATATTTCTACTAAATTGTAATGCTCACTGCTATGTCGTAATTCATTTTCATGTGTTATGATTTGTGTCTTCAGTACACATTTGTATTTTGATTGCATTGCAACCAAATATTTTAATTGTTACAAGCTAAAAAGGGATACAAAATTTTATGTGTAAATCATGTGCCCCCTCCAAATAAAACCCAAATGATGTCATATCACAAAGGTTTCGCTCATGTGATTTTTAAAAATGTGATAGGTGAATTAAGTTGTCACATAACACATGGTGGAATAGACATGGCAATGTGAAAGCACCTGCCACTATGTATTATATTATATTTACAGAACTTAGTTTAGCAAGACTAGCTACTTAGTTAATATTAGTTTTAAAAGTTTTGATTTTGTAATTATTAGTTTATAAATGTGTTTTGGTTTCATAATTGTATTATATACACTGAGGCTTGTATACACAATTATGTATTTGTATATAAACATCATTATGTAATTTAAGTCAATATCAAGTTTTTTTTAAAGGGATTTGTATTACTCAAGGTTGGGAAATAATGATACAGACTGCAGAATATTACAGAGGTCACAGACAGAATCAGTGTTGGAGTAGTAAGAAATGACAATTTGAATTATGACTGCATCGTGATTATAGCATAATAATGATTTTTAATTCATTATGACAACTAGCCATATGTCAAATAATCTAGAAGTAACTTGGTCCTGATCTTCAATCAATATCCATACCTACTTATTGTTACTACTTAAATATCCTAATTTAATAATAGATAATTAAGGAGTGATTTTTAATTTTTTCCTGAAAGATGGGATTAGTACTTTATTCTTTTAGCCAGTCCCCCATGTATGTTCAGATGGTTCTGATATGCCACATATCAGTTTATATCCTATACAATTATTGTGTAAAATGTTTGATATATTCATATTAAGATGTTCTATGCAAATAGCATGATATTTCAGTGATTTTTTTAACATAGGTACTTCTATTATATTATTAGCCCATTCATGCTTTTACTTATAATTTCTTTTTACTTATATTCTCATATTCCCAGTAGGTCAGAGTGTCATTTCATACGTTTGCTGTCACTTGTTTTACTTAAAAATAAGGTTTAGTCAAAATAGAAATTAAAAACACTTGTTTCTTTAGTTGTTTCCAATTCTTAAAGCATGCTGTAGTTGTTACTTTTTTCCCTACACAATTGTTTCTTTAGATATTTCTAAAAATCTGAAAAATATCTTACTATATCTTCTTGTGATAATTTTAATCTTTAAAAAGTTAATAAAAATTCAAAATAGAATATACTGCAGTTTATTTGGAATCCAATGTGATTTTTAGAAGAATGCTTATATTGAGCCAACAGATATATAACGAAAACCATGTGATTAATGAAGAAAATAATTTTAAATGTAGTTTGATCTTAATTTTATTTTTAAAATAGTATTTTCTAATTTACATGGCAATATTTCAATTAATAAAAGACAAACTGAAAATTGCAACTGAATAGCCAGAGTACTGTAAACATGGTTTGTTTATATTCAACATTACTTTTTAACTTAACTATTTTCGTTGCAAAAGATACCTTGTCTTTTAGAGAGTACAGTGGTATTATTTACATTAATTCATGTGGCTTGCTGAAAAAAATGCTAGAACTCCTTTACTTAATGGGATTCTTCCCCTGTGGCAGTGCAAGCGGCTGGAGCAGGAGCTTCGTCATTTGAAAGAGCAGAACCAGACTTCAGCAAACAACACGAGACATCTGACTGCTGAAAACAATCAAGAACGTGCTCTGAAGGTAAATCTCTGTTCCTTCTTGCAGGCAAATTAAGGCTGTAAGCCCTTGGTGCCAGCTTTCTGTGCTGCATATATCAGTTGTGTACATTTCAGCAGAAGTGAGCTGTGCTGTTTGCCAACAACCCCTTCTTTAAACACAGATACAGCACCCTTCTGCTATGGTATTATTTTACCTCGTGTGTGTGTACATGAAAACAACATATTTTCTGAATTTTGAGTGATGGTCTGTTAATAACTTGGTACATGTTCCTTCTGCGTCTGATTTTTATAATGTATTGTTAGCTTTTGTAGTTCTCAAAAAGTGGCCACACTAAAAAGAGAAAAAAAAATAGATCATGAACCTTTTCTGTCTATCAATATTTATTACACTAATTTTTTAAATGACTTGTGATATTAGTAAACCACAGAACTGACACTCCTTGAAGGGCATGTGAATATGTTTGGGAATTGAGATGGTGTTTAAAATGTTACTTATTACCAAAAAAGGAAGAAAAAATGTATTCTACTAGAATGTGAAACAAGTGAAGTGTACATTTCATGACAAGGAGTTCTGTTCATTGTAATATAGATCCAATAATCATGAAAAAAGGACAATATCTTGATTCTAATCATATATTTTTTTTCATAAGATGCTTATGACTTCCCATTCTCCTTTTTTGTCTTTGCCCCAGTTCCTAGCATACTGCCTGTGTCCCAGTAGTGGTCACTGCCCTCAAGGTGCTTACATTCTTATTGACAGGTTAAAATTAAAAACACAAACATATCCATGAGAAACAGTAAAAAAATCCATCATTGTTGATATTATGCAGTAAAAAAAGATGTGCTATCTAGAAAATTATATAGTACTTCGTTATCTTGAATTCATTTTTTGCTACACAGTACAAAAGAATATTATGCCATTGGCAGTGTAACTCCCTAAGCCAGATTCATCTATCAAAATTGAGAATGTTTTGGCATTTTGATGTGGAAAATACTTTTCATCTATCCAAAAAGTGTGATTTTTCTACAAAATGTATTTAGTTTTATTTTGAAATTCTGTCAGTGATAGGCTTATAATAACTTATTATTTAATGTACTTTCTCTTCTTTGCTGTCAAATTTATAGATAGACCAGAACAAAAATGGGAAAGAAAAGACTTGTAGATTGCTGTGATTATTGATTAATTACCCCAAGGAATTTACTCTTGTATGAGTAAAATTAAGTATAATAATTTTTTAATGTATACTTGCAAATTAAAAGTAATATTGTTTTAAAGGCAGCTTCCATTATTGTGTGCTAATTTATTATCAGCTTTAGGAGACAGATCTCATAGTTCTATGTGATATGGCTATTTCCATTTAAAACAGAACTTAAAATGAAAATTCTGGTTTGGTAAGTACATAATAATTGCATAATCTTTATTCTGGCATTTTAGGTTGTGTATTTATGTTAAATTGAATTAAATGGCAGCTGCTATTTATAGAGAGAAATAGATGCACATTTTTAACAGGTTATTAAAATTAGAAGGCAAAATGTAGACCGAAAGAAACGTGAAAGTTCACAAGAAAACCCAAACCCCGTAAAATAGAAATCTCTGTAAACTGAGGACCATATAATTTAAAGTAATGTATAAACAAAACTACATTTTGACTCCTCACAAATATACTACATTAAAATGTTTTCTAGTTGCTCATCATCTTCTGCAAAATCTCAGATTTTTCTGTCTTCTAATCCTTCATCACTTCATTCATTAAGCAAGCCAACTTAAATTTTTTGTAGACTAAGGATGGAAGCAAGAATTAATTTTTTTAAACTCGCTGATCAATTTAATTTTTGTAAGGCCCCTGTGTTCATTTTAGTCATGACGTATTTTTTCTGTGTTTTTTATTGCAAAAATGCATCATGACTTTTACGACAACCCAATATTAAATACCAAGGACTGAAATTACTGGATTATATGTAAAGAATATGTTTAATTTTGTAAGAAATTTCCAACCTGTCTTCCAAAGTGGTTGTACTTTTTGGGGGGTGGGAGTGGGGGAGGGGCAAATCAGAATATTTATTGGAGAAATAACTTGGGAGTTTCCCATTAGTAAGATATTTAATTCTTTAACAACAGTATTATTATTTTTGTTTAACATAGCATGCATCTCCATTTATTTAGGTCTTCCCTAATTTCATGAGCAGGTTTTATTAGTTTGTATTATACAGATTTTGCACATTTTCTTGAAAAGTATTGCTAAATTTTATATATTTTTATACTGAAATTAGAATTTTAAAATTTATTTTTTATTAAATATATTGGGCTGACATTGGTTAGTAAACTTATATAGTGTACAATTGTATAATACATCATCTATATAGTGCATTGTGTGTTCACCACCCAGAGTCAATTCTCCTTCCATTAGCATATATTTGACCCCCTTTACCCTCTTCTGCCATCCCCTCTCTCCTCTTACCCTCTGGTAACCACTAAACTATTGTCTGTGTCTATGAGTTTTTGTTTCTTTCTTTCTTTGTATTGTTCCTTTGTTGCTTTCAGTTTTATATCCCACATATGAGTGAAATCATACAGCTCTTGACTTTTTCTGTATGACTTATTTTGCTTAGCATGATAATCTCAAGGTCCATCCATGTTGCAAATGGCAATGTTTCATCTTTTCTTATCGTGGAGTACTATTCTGTTATATATATGTACCACACCTTCTTTAGCCTATGATCTATCAAAGGACACTTTGGTTTTTTTCCATGTCTTGGCCACCATGAATAATGCTACAATGAAAATAGTGGTACATATATCTTTATGGATAAATGTTTTCAGATTTTTGGGGGTAGATATCCAGAAGAGGGGTTGCTGGGTCATATGGTAATTCCATTCTTAATTTTTTGCGGAGCCTCCATAGTGTTTTTCATAGTGGCTGCACCAATTTAATACCCACCTGCAGTGTACGAGGGTTCCTTTTTCTCCACAGCCTCTTCAACACTGTTATTACTTGTCTTTTTGATAGTAGCCATTCTAATAGGTGTGAGGTGGTATCTCATTATGGTTTTGATTTGCATTTCCCTAATAGCTAGTGAAGTTGAGCAGTAATGAATGAGAGCTTCTGTTGCTACACATTCTTGCCAGCCTTTGGTGTTTCTTTCATTGTAGTCTTGTCTTTTCTAATGTCATCCATTCCTACAATTCACTTACGTCTTAAGGACGCCTTGTCTCCCCTTCTACTTGCATATCTTAATGTCTCCTTAAACTCAACAAATTTGAAACCAAATCCCTAATTCTCTCTTCTTGGGAAGAAGCAGGACCTGTGTCAAACACTATTGACTGTATAACTTAACATTCATTCCCAATCATATTCTTTTTTGTTTGCCTTTCCTATAGGCTCTAGAGAGGTTAAACACAATCCCAAGCCTTTCGTTTTGCCAGTGAGGCATGTGAAGAATTCTTCAGCAGGGGTGGGAGAAGTTGGAGTGTCTGTGAAAGAGTTTGTGTCTTCTTGACAAAGGATAGATGCATGCGGCACCATTCCTTCCCTTTTTGCTACCTCAAATACTTACCGCTGCCTGGAAGTGCAGCAGCCATTTTATAGTCATGAGGAAAATGCCAAGAGAAGTTAGCCTTTAGCATCATTGAGCCCCTAGTCAGGGAACCACTGTGAGAACATAAGTAACTATACCCCAGTTCTTTTTTCAGGTGACAGAAATAGTGCCGTGTATTTTAAATCACTCTTAATAGTTTTTTATTCATTTCCAAGTCTATCAATTAGCATCTATTAATTACTGGCACTTCCATACTCCTAGACATAAGCTAACATAATTAACATAATCTTCATACCCTTACAAGGTCTCACCTACCACAAAGCAACTTAGCATCTAGTTTTGTCAATTCTGAACAGTGATTTCCTTCTATTTTTTTTCTCCCATTTTTATCATCCTACCTCTACCCTTTGTTAAGTTCATGATCTAGACCAGGGGTCAGCAAACTGTGGCTCACGAGCCGCATGCAGCTCTTTGGGTTCATTCCGTCTCAAAAGTGTGCCCACCCCTGGAAGAGCCAATCCTGTCCCTCACAACAATTTAAATATTATTCAAGAGCCATAAATATATTTTTACAAGTAAGGAAAATTTAAAGTAATATTATAAATGAAACTATGATAGTTTTATTTTCATTTTCAATTTTACTTCAGAGCCACATGTATGTACCCAAAGAGCCGCATGTGGCTCGTGAGCCACAGTTTGCCGACCCCGGGTGACTCTTCTGTCTCAAAAGTTTGCCGACCCCTGATCTAGACTGTAATAGTACCCTCCTATCTAACTTTTTTTCCCTCAGTTTCTCACCTCTTTAATCAGTTGTCATGCTTCTATTAGCTGTCATTATAAAAGTGATAGGTGACACTTTTCTATTCAAAATCCTTCACTAAGTCTTGCATTTTCAGCGCTGTAAGAAAATAAAGATATTCTGAATGACCCTCCTGATAAAAACAGTTAAAAGGAGTGGTTAAAATTAATATTTTAAGAATATTTTACAGGAACATTACTGAGAAGACAGGAAAATAAGGAATTTGAAGAGGCCTAAACCAAAGTGGAAATAGAAAAAAACAAGACAAAACATGGGAAATAAGTGATTGCCTAAAGCAGTCTCTTACCCTGAGTGCATTTGTCAAACCTTGGTGAATTTGAGCTTGCATTTTGATGGCATCAGGCACAAGACAGACAAGAACTAGTCCCGGAGCCCATTTAAGCCAGAGATTGTAATGAGATATGCTTTCCCGAAGCCGGGATCCTAGATGGCCACAGCATTAGTGTTTAGGTGAACCGGAGTCAAGCCCGTCACACACAATAAGACAACAAGGTAACTTGATTTATTTGACTGTGGAAGGCGGAAGAAAATCCCTGAGAATTATCATCCACAGCCTCCTTTTAGGCAGCTTAGAACCTTACAGGTTGCCTGAATTCTTCCTTTCTGTGTGGTTCTAAAAGCTGAGGATTTAATTTGAAGTAGCCCCTACCCTGCAGGGGCCAATAGACAATAGAACAAAGCAAATTGCCTTCACATTAGGCCTGTAACAGTTCTTATAAAATTTCAAAGACCCTGAGCTATAAAAGCACATAAGAAAAAATGGGCACTTCTAATGAAAATCAGTAAGGCAGCAGAATCGTGTGCTTCGACAAATAGTTCACATATTCTAATTACCAGTCATAGACTATAACAAGCGTTTAAGTAATATATTTAAAAAGAAATGCTTGAGCAAGGAAAATGACTAAAAATTATCAAGTGAATTTGGGGGGAAAAACTAGATTGAACTTACAGAAATTAAAAGTAAAATAATTAAAATTATACAACAAATGGGTTGCACAGCAGATTCCACACTGTTTCAGAAACTGTTAGTGAACTGGAAGGTAGATCTGAAGCAAGTATGGAAAGGGAAGCCAGAAAGACAAAGAAATGGAAAATATAAGAGATGTTAAAAGACACAAAAGATAGGGAGAAAAAATCTAAAATAAATCTATTCAGAGTTCTAGAGGAATAATATAGGAAACAGAAAAGGCAAGATACAAAGAAATCATGACAGTTCTACACAATTGTCAAATGACACAAACCTCAGATCTAGGAATACCAAATGAATTCTAAGTATGACAACTTAGGAGAAATTGCTGAACATTGGAAGAAAAACTCTTAAAAATAAGCATTAGGAAAAAACATATTTACAAAGGAAAGTCAATTAGAAAGACTGACTTCTCGACAATAATAATGAAATAATATCTTAAAATACACTGAGAGCAACAAGGGGAATAATTTTTTAAATACACAGGAAGTACCTGTTAAGAGCAAGACTGAAATAATAGATAAATAAAAATCTTCAGTTGCGGGCCGGCTGAGAGGTGTGTTGGTTAAGAGCTAACTTGGGACATCAGCTCTGAGAAGCAGGGCCCCGGTTCGGATCCCACCTGGGGGCCAATGACACTGCCCTCTACAGCTAAGTGGTGAACAACGGCTCGACCAGGAGCTGGGCTGCCATGAGTTGCTGGCCACGGCGTAGGTTGCAGCCCCTGCTGCAGTGGGCTGCCATGAGCTACTGTGAATGGCTGGCAGCCAGCGTGAGCGGCCGGCAGGCATCGTGAGCTGCCAAGAGCCACCGTGAGCGGCCATCCAGAGGCCAGCGACCAATCTGCCTCACCTGGGAAGAGCGCAATGATCACAATACCAACATGGGCCAGTGAAGCAACATCCTCCACAACTAGACTGAAGAACAAAAAGACAACAACTTTTCTGTTCCCCTTCCCCGATTCCCCAGCGCTGTTCTCCTCCCCCAATTCCCCAATAAAATCTTTAAAAAAAAAAAATCTTCAGTTGCTTTCTATTGTCTGTGAAATACAATCCAAACCTCCTAAGTATGGAATTTCGGAATCCACACCAGTTTTAGTCGAGTTTTTCTATTCTGTCTTTTTTATTTTTGGAACTATTTCTCTCTCTCTAGTCTTAGTAAAGACCATCCCCAACCATCCCCCACTACTTAGAGTTTCCTAAATGCATCATATTCTTTAATTTCCTCTAATCTTATTTCTGTTGTGACTAATTCTGTCTATAATATTAGTTGATTACTTATGTGTCATCCTCCCTATATCAAAAACATCTTGAGCATACGGGATCATAGCTTTTTCATGTTGCTATTCTCTTGGAATTTAGCACATTGTTGAACTCATAGTACACATGTGATCAGTAATTTTTTTAATCAAAAAAATTTTTAATCCTAGTTGAAGTCAACATATTTATTGAGTATCCACTACTAAGTTCAAGACATGGAGGACATGGAATTCTGGTATAATATTGTCTTCATAGTCACTAACTGTGCCCAACTAAAACTCCAGAAGGACTTCTGTTTTGTGGTCAAGTTTCTTTGCTCATGAATTGAACAATGCAGTATCAGGAATTCTAGGTTTTTACTGTTGGATTAAAAATATTGATAGAAGAGATTTTGTTTGTTTACTTTGTCCTTTGGTGTTTAGAGTTCACTGCAGGATAAACTCTTAGGGACTGAGTTAACAAGTACTTTTAGTACTTGACAGTAAATACTATAATTTCTTATTATGAAGTCATATATTGGGGTGAGTTATTTGTCATTTTCCAGTATTAGCCATGTTAATGGACTGCCTTTGATAGGCTCAGATGATGTTACCCTTCTGCTGTCTGTGGGGTATGGCTTTGGATTCGTTTTTAGTAAATAACTCGAGTAATGAATTTTGAATTTAAAAATCATGAATTTCCCATTTACTAGTTGTATAGAATTGGGTAAGTCAGTTAATTTCTCTGCCTGGTTCCCACATTTGTAAGCTAATGAGAGCAGAGAAATTGTTACAATTGATAAAATGTGTGGACAATCTGTGTATAAAGTAAACATATTATGCTTAGGTTCCATAGGGTGTGGGGTAGAAAGAACATTGGCGTAGGTGTCAGACACCTGTGTCTTGTCCCTGCTCTGCCTTAACAAACTATATCATCTTTGTCAAATTATTATATATCTTCAAAATGAAGAGATTGAGCCCAAAGCATAATGCAAGGAAGTAATACATTCTCTGATGACATATTTGTACTCAGACATTTTAAATTCTATTTAATTTTTTAAAAATTAAACTGGTTGTTACCCTCTAAATTAACCACATTGGGTGACAGTTGTATGAATTTTTCATATTTATGCATGTCTTGTGAGCAGAGACACTAATGGCCTTTGTTCTGAACTATATTCTAAGGGATATTTGTTTAACAAACAGCCTTGGAAGATATAGTGTCTCCCTCTAAAGCAGAGTATTGTTTCCTATCCAATATAATAAAAACATTATCTCCCCTCCAAGGTGAAGATCAGGCAGGTTTGCTTGCAGCATATTAAAATAGATTGGGCTTCCTTAAGGTTGGAATTCAGCCGAGATGCAGTCCCACTGTGTGCAGGATCTACCTTGTTCCTTCTGTATTGCCCCATGGAAGTTGGGGCAGGGGGAGGATGACAAAAACAACCTATATAAATGTGAAGCTTATGCTGTTTGACCGTGCCAGAATAAATACAGTTTATTTTGTGTGTGACCCAGAATTTTTGTACTGTCTGCCAACATGTATGAAACTAATTAGCTTGCAAGTAGGATAAAAATCTAAGACCCTTCACAGTTCTTAAAACACACACACAGGGCCGGCCGAGTGGCGCGAAGGTTAAGAACTGGCTTGAGACGCCAGAGGGTCCTGGTTCGAATCCCACATATGAGGGCCAGTGACACTGCCCTCCACAGCTAAGATGCTGAACAACAGCTCAACCTGGAGCTGGACTGCCGTGAGTCGCCAGCAACGGCGTAGGCTGCAGCCCCTGCTGCAGTGGGTTGCCATGGGCTACTGTGTGTAGCCAGCAGCCAGCGTGAGCGGCTAGCAGCTGCATTGAGCAGCTGTCCAGAAGCCAGCAACTGATCTGCCTCACCCGGGAAGAGCGCAATGATGGTGCCAACTTGGGCCAGCGAAGCAACGTCCTCCACAACTAGATTAAAGAACAAAACGACAGCAACTTGTCTGTTCCCCTTCCCCCAATTCCCCAGCACTGTTCCCATCCCCCCAATTCCCCAATAAAAATCTTTAAAACACACACACACACACACACACTTCTTTTTCAATATTTTGTCTTCTCAGAATTGTGTGGATTTTTTGTTTGTTTGTATACTGTGTATCTACCACTAATCCATATACTCTCTACTGGATATGTAAATTAATTCATTAAAGTATATCAGGTGATCTGAAAAAAAGTTTTGTTTTCCAGAGGATCTGAGCTGATTGCTGTATAGGACTCTACTGGTCCTGGAACCTACCTTCAGTGTCCTTCTGTGGATTCTTTTAGTTTCTCCCGTGTTGGTTCGACTGTTTCCTAGATCCTGTGTTTTCTCTGATTTAACTTATTCTTTCATTTTGATATGGAACATATTCTCTAATGATTTTTTGAGAAAGGATCCAGGAGAGTTAAATTTTGAAAGACTGTATTATTTCTTCAGGGTAGATTTCCAGAAGCAAAGTACTTGAATAAACAGTATGAACATTTAAATTCAGATTCCTGGACTCCATTGCAGGGTTAACTGAAGCAGAATATTTGACAAAAGGAGGACCCAGAAATCTTTTACATTAAGTTTATTATTTTAAAAACTTTCTAAAATTAAATTTCTCTTTTCACATTTACATGTTCATTAAAACTAAAGTAAGATACCACATCACACCTGTTGGAATGGCTAAAGAAGAATACACTTCTCTATAGGAAAGGTTGGCAGGATGCGGAGAAGCTGAATCTGTCATACGCTGCTGGTATATATGAATAGATTTAGCCACGCGGCAAAACAGTTTGCCAGTTTCTTATAAAGTTAAACATGTACTTAACCATACAACCCAGCTATTGCACTCCTGGGTCTTATTCCAGAGAAGTGAAAATTTATGTCCACAAAAATCATATATAGAAATGTACATAGTAGCTTTTATTTCTAATTGCCCAAGACTAGAAAGGAGCCAGATATCTTTCAGTGGGTCAGTGGATCAACGTCCACACAATGAACGGAGTTAATGGCATTGTACCAATGTCAATTTTCTGGTTTTGACAATATGCCATGGTACATATATGATATTATCACTGAGAGAAGCTAAATGAAGGCTACACGGGAACTCTTTTTTGCAAGTTCTTGTGGGTCTAGAATTACTTCAAAATAAAAAATTATTTTAAAATTTTACATGTTCACTGTAGCCAGTGAAAAAAATGCTAAGCTATATATAAAGAAAACTGTAATAATGTTCCCATGCCCTGAGGGTGTTTTGCTGCTCTTCTTTCGCCTATAATATGGCTTTTGCTTTATTCACAGAAGACTCTGTGGGAGAGCAGGGGTGGGGGGGATTTTACTGCTTCCATAGCCTCAGCAAATTCCCTCCCCTGGGCCCCCTGCACGTGGGTATCCCTGAGGGAAACTGTCTAGCCTCCTCCCCTGCCTGGATATTTCCCATGAGCACCTAGGGGAGCTGTGTGGAAAAGAGCCTAACATTAAATGCAAAACTCCGTTTCTACCTGATCTTGTCCTTCCTGGAAGTTAAGACTGTGAGCTTGGCTCCCTACTGAGTTTGAGAAAAGCTATGACCTTGTGATTTATTCAGCTTTTCTTCTTGTTAACGTAGAGTGACAGTAGTTACAACTTTCTGCATCCTAGGCATAGACATGCTGTTGGATTTTTCATAAATACTTTTTTGTCATATATATGTAAGTAGTTTCTTGATAGAATTATTTTTTAGAGTTCTTATTAGTAAATATAACAAATTTTATTGAGTTCTTGATGTTGAAAAATTCCTTGAATAAATTGTTGGGTTTAATTTGTTGTTGTTTTCCTAAGAACTTTAAAATTATATTCATAATTGTCTGCCTTCATATAGCACTTCTGAGAGCCAGGCACTGAAGCTAATGCTTTCCATATATTAAAGTATTTAAACTTCAGAGTGACCCTATGAGATAGGTGGTACAACTATTCCTAATTTTTAAAATATTAGTTATTGGGGTGACATTGGTTAGTAAAATTATATAGGTTTCAAGTGTACAATTCTGTAATACATCATCTATATATTGCACCACTCAGAGTCAGTTCTCTTTCCATCAACATGTATTTGATATCCTTTTACCTCTCCTGCCACCTGCCCTCCCCGCTTTACCCTCTGGTAACCACTAAACTGTTGTCTGTGTCTGTGAGTTTTTGTTTCTTTGATTGTTTGTCTTGTTCCTTTTAGCTTTCAGTTTTATATCCCAGATTTGAGTGAAGCCATATGGTTCCTGACGTTTTCTGTCTGACTTATTTCGCTTAGAATGACAATCTCAAGATCCATCCATGTTGTCACACATGGCAGTATTTTGTCTTTTCTTATGGCCGAATAATATTTCATTGTGTATATGTACCACATCTTGTTTATTCAATCATCAATCAAAGGACAATTCAGTTGTTTCCATGTCTTGGCCACTGGGAATAATGCTGCACTGAATATAGGGGTACATAGATCATTATGGATAAATGTTTTCAGATTTTTTTGGAGATACTCAGAAGAGGACTTGCTGGGTCGTATGGTAATTCTATTCTTAATTTTTTGAGGACCCCTCCATACTGTTTTCCATAGTGGCTGTACCAGTTTACATTACGAACACCAGCAGTGGATGAGTGTTCCTTTTTCTCCACAACCATTCCAACAGGTGTGAGGTGGTTTCTCATTGTGGTTTTGATTTGCATTTCCCTAATAGCTTGTGAGGTTGAGCATTTTTTCATATATCTGTTGGTCGTTTATATGTCTCCTTGGGAGAAGAGTCTGTTCAGGTCCTCTGCCCATTTTTTAATTGGATTGTTTGGTTTTTTTGTTGTTGAGTGTTATAGGTTTTTTATATGTTTTAGATATTAGCCCCTTGTCGGAGTTGTTGTTTGCAAATATTTTCTCCCATTTTGGTTGGTTGCCTCTTTGTTTTGTTGATGGTTTCTTTTGCTGTGCTTTTTAGTTTGATATAGTCCCATTCATTTATTTTTGCTTTTACTTCCCTTGCCTTTGAGGTCAAATTCATAAAATCCTCTCTAAACCCAAGGTCCATAACATTAGTACCTGTGCTTTCTTCTATGCAGTTTATTGTTCCAGGTCTTATGTTTAGGTCTTTCTTCCATTTTGAGTTAATTTTGGTATATGGTGACAGATACAGTCCAGTTTCATTCTTTTGCATGAGGCTTTCCAATTTTCCCAGCACCATTTATTGAGGAGGCTTTCTTTTTCCAGTGTATGTTTTTGGCTCCTTTGTTGAAAACTATCTGCCCATATATACAGGTTCTCAGTTCTCTTCTGTTGGTCTGTGTGTCTGTATTTTTGTCAATACCATGCTGTTTTGATTATTGTCTCTTTGTGGTATAAATTGAAATCAGGGAGTGTGATACCTCCAGCCTTGTTTCTTTTCTCAGGATTGCTTTGGCTATTCTGGGTCTTTTGTGATTCCATACAAATCTGATGATTTTTTGTTCTGTATCTTAAAAAAATCTCATTGAGATTTTAATGGGGGTTGTATTAAATCTGTAAATTGCTTTGGGTCATATGACCATTTTAGCTATGTTGATTCTTCCAATCCGTGAACACAGAATATCTTCCATTTTTTGTGTCTTCAGTTTCTTTTACTAATGCCTTGTAGTTTTCAGTGTATAGGTCCTTCATATCATTGTTAAGTTTATTCCTAGGTATTTTTGTTGTTGTTGTAATTGCAAAAGGGATTTTTTTTCGTTTCTTTTTCTGAAATAACATTGTTAGTATATAGGAATTCTATGGATTATTGTACATTGATTTTATATCCTGCAACTTTACTGAATTTGATTATTGTTTCTAATAGTTTTTTTGGTGAGATCTTTAGGGTTTTCTACAAAACCCTAAAGAATCATGTCATCTGAAAAAAATGACAATTTGACTTCTTCATTTCCAGTTTGGATGCCTTTTATGTCTTTCTCTTGCCTGATGGCTCTGGCTAGGACTTCCAATACTGTGTTGAATAACAGTGGTGATGGGGGAAACCCTGTCTTGTTCCTGATCTTAGAGGAAAACCTTTTAGTTTTTCACCATTAAGTATGATATTAGCTGAGGGTTTGTCATATCAGGTCTTTAATATGTTGAGGTACTCTCCTTCTGTGCCCATTTTATTAACTGTGTTAATCATAAATGAATGTTGTATCTTGTCAAATGGTTTTTCTGTATCTATTGATATGATCATATGATTTTTGTCCTTTATTTTGTTTATGTGGTGTATCACATTGATCTATCTGTGTATGTTGAACTATACTTGTGCCCCTGGAATAAACCTCACTTGATCGTGCTGTACAATCTTTTTAATGTATTGTTGTATTTGATTTGCTAGTATTTTGTTGAGGATTTTTGTATCTGTATTCATGAGAGATATTGGTCTGTAATTTTTTTGTGTTACCTTACTAGGTTTTGGTATCAGGGTAATGTTGGCCTCATAAAATGAGTCAGAAAGCTTGCCTCTTCAGTTTTTTGGGAGAGTTTGAGAAGTACAGGTATTAAACTATCTTTGAATGTTTAGTAGAATTTCCTAGTGAAGCCATCTGGTTCTGGACATTTGCTTTTGGGAAGTTTTTGGATGATTGTTTCAATTTCCTTACTGTTAATCAGTCTATTTAGATTTTCCAATTCTTTGTGATTCAGTCTAGGGAGGTTATATATTTCCAAGAACTCCTTCATTTCTTCTAGGTTATTCATAGTATTCTTGTATGATCCTTTGTATTTCTGTGGCATCCGTGGTAACGTCTCCTCTGTCATTTCTGATTTTGTTTATTTGAGTCTTTTTTTCCCTTACTAAGTGTAGCCAGGGGTTTGTCAATTTTATTAACCTTCTCAAAGAACCAGCTCTTTGTTGCATTAATTTTTTTCTATTATTTTTTGTTCTCTATTTCATCTAATTCTGCTCTAATTTTTATTATTTTCTTCTGCTGACTTTGGGTTTCATTTCTTCTTCTCTTTCTATTTCTTTACAGAGTAATGCTAAGTTGTTTATTTGGGATTTTCTTTTTCTTGAGATTCGCCTGTAATGATATAATTTCCCTTTTAATATTGCTTTGGTAGTATCCCAGTACTAATTGAGATGATGTATTTTCATTGTCATTTGTTTCTATGTATCTTTTGATCTTCCCTTTTATTTCTTCTTTGACTCAGTCATTCTTGAGTACCATGTTATTTAATATCCACATGTTTGTTATTTTCCCCACTTTCTTTGTGTAGTTGATCTCCAATTTCAAAGCATTGTGGTTGGGGAATGTGCTTAGTATGATTTCAGTCTTCTTAGAGTTGCTGAGGCTAGTTTTGTGTCTCAACATATGATCTATCCTTGAGAATGTTCTGTGTGCACTAGAAATAATGTATAGTCTGGTGTTCTAGGATGAAAGTCTGTGTAAATGTTGACTAGGTCCATTTGGTCTGATGTGCTATGTAAGGTTGACCTTTCCTGTTGATTTTCTGTTTGTATGATCTATCCATAGCTGTCAATAGTGTATTTAGGTTCCCTACCGTAATTGTGTTTTTGTCAGTTTCTTGCTTTAGTTCTGTTAGTAGTTGCTCTGTATATTTTGGAACTCCCTAATCGGGAGCATATATATTGATAAGTATTGTATCTTCTTGTTGTATTGTCTGTCCTCTTGATCATTATGAAATGTTCATCTTTGTCTCTTGTTACATTTTTTATGCTGAAGTCTGTTTCATCAGACATAAGTATGGCTATATCTGTTTTTCTCTGGATGCCATTTGCTTGAAGTATCTTTTTCCACCCTTTCACTTTGAGTCTGTAATTTGTCCTTGAAGCTGAGATGTGTCTCTTGGAGACAGCATGTGGGTGGGCTTTGTGGTTTTATCCAGTCTCTGTGCCTTTTTATTGATGACTTCAGTCCATTTACATATAGGGTGATTATTGATATGAGGATTTCCTGTAGCTATTTTATCTTTTGTTTTCTGGTAGCTCGGTATCTCTATTGTGTCTTTGCCTTTGGTTTCTATCTGTTATCTTAGTTTGTGGTATTTTATGATTTTTCCTCTGCTTTTTCTTTTTATGTATGTGTCTCAGTTCTGGAGTGATTTTTTTTTTGAATGGTTACCATTAAGTTTATGTAAAAGAAAGTTTCATATATACAGTAGTTTTTTTTCTTAAGCATGCATCTTATCCCCACTCCCCTTTGCAAATTAAGACCTTTACTCCCTCACCTTTTATGTTTTTCTTGTCACAAATTATTCCTATATATGCTGTGAGCTCATTTCTGCATTGTGACAGCAAATTGTCATCTTCTTTTCTTCTTTTTTTTATGTTTTTATCACCTTTACCTTTTCTGTTATTTTTAAGTGTATAGTGTTCTGTTTGTGTAGGGCTTGTCATGTCCTGTTTCTGTCGGTCTGTTATTAATTTTACTCATAGTTTTGTATCTTTTTATTTCTTTTTTTGTTTGTTTCGGGTAAAAAAACCTCCAGTATTTCCTGTAATGTAGGCCTTGAGGTAGAAATTTCTCTCAGCATCTATATATCTGGAAAGGTCTTTATTCCTTCTTCATATCTAAAGGATAACTTTGCTGGATATATTATTCTTGGCTGATAATTTCTGTCTCTCAATAGTTTGAATATATGATTCCATTCCCTCCTGGCTTATAGAGTTTCTGCTGAAAAATCTGATGATAATCGAATGGTCTTTCCTTTGTAGGATGCTGTCTTCCTTTCCTGGCTGCCTTGAGAATTCTTCGTCATTAATTTTTGACGGCTTCAATATAATATAATGTTAGGACTGAGGTAATTAGGTGTTCTGTTTGCTTCTTCAATTCGAGGATCCAGTTCTTTCCATAGGTTTGGGAAGTTCTCTTTGATGATATTCCTTTGAATACACTCTCTCCTTCTCCCTCTCTTCTCCTTGGGCATACCCATTATTTGTATATTACTCTTTCAGATATGGTCAGATAGTTCTTGTAGAGTTCTTTCATTTCTTTTAACTCTCAGGTCTCTCTCTTCTGTCTGTATCATTTCCAGATTTCTATCTTTGATATCACTAATTCTGTCCTCCATCTGATCAGCTTTATTTCCTAAGCTCTCTCTTTCATTCTTCCTCTCTTTTATTGAGTTGTTCAGCTCCAGAATTTCTATTTGGTTCTTTTTTAAAATGTCAATATCTTTGGTAAAATATTCATTTTGTTTGTTGATTTCATTTCTGAGTTTATTGAACTGCCTATTTGAATTTTCTTGCATCTCCTTGATTCCAGAACTGCAATCTTGAATTCTCTGTCATTTAGGTCACATATTTGCATGTCTTTAACTTTATTTTCTGGAGATTTTTCATTTTCTTTTCTGAGCTGCCTTTTTACTTTGGTTATTCATGGAAATGAATGGATTATTTCTTTTCCTGGGCATCTAGGGTAGTGAATTCCACAGCAGGTTGATATGAAGAGGTTTTTTGTTTTGTTTTGTTTTCCAGTAAGTACCGCTGGAGCATTTTATTTTCTCTTGCCCTGTTTCGGCTTCTCACGGTGGAAGATTTCCTAGTGAGGTAGACGTCTCATTTGTGACCTGGTAGCCTCAGTCTCAGGACACCACCCCCATGGGAAGATGTGGGGGGCAATGGGGGGTTCTGAGCCCCTGAAATCCCAGTGCTGCGCCTGAAGCCAGATGCAGAGCTGTGCACCTCAGCAGCCCTGGGTGCCCCCACTGGGATCAGCCAAGGAAGGTGGGGATGAGATGGTCTGAGAGAGGCGGCTGGGATGTTTGTGGCTTTGTTTTCCTCCAAGTAATGGTGCCTGTCAGATCACAGCTGCCTCTCCCCTATATGTCCTCCCTTGTCACTGGAACTAGCTGCAGTGTGTGTCTGCCACTCAGGAACTGTCTCTCCCCGTCTCACGGCTGTAGATATTCTGCTCTTTAGTCTGACCTTGCTGCAGTTTTTTCTGGGACCCGCTGCTAACACTGGCAGGGTGTGGGGAAGGCAAGCTCTGGGAGGGTGTGGGTGGGTGGCCAGGCTCCATGGCTTTGCTTTCTGCCTGGCATTAGGGGCTGTTAGACCACAGTTGTTGCGCTTCTGTATTCAGTCTTTGCCCCGAGGTCTCTGCCCCATCACTGGGTTCAGCCGTATTATATGCAGATCCCTCAGGCAGGATTGCTGGGGCCACAGAGAGTGCTCCTGCAGTCTCAGTACTCCCCTCTCCTGGGACCACAGTGAGCTCTGGGCTGTGTCCCACGGCCCCTGTCTCTGCATTTCTTTCTTCGCTCCTCCCCTATTCACGCTCCTCCCCAACTCTCCCACCTTCAGATGTTTAGATGCGCAGATCTCTCAGACATTTTTGTGTGTTGCATAGGGTATCCTTTGTTGAATTATAGCTGTTCAACTTGTTGTAACTTCAGGGGGAGAGGTCACGGGGCACCCCTCATGCCTCTATGATTCTGATGTCACCCTATTCCTAATTTTATAGATGAAGAAACTGAGAAACATCTGTTAACTAACTTAACCAATGTTATGGATACTAATAATTGGTGGACCTCGGATCTGAACCGAGGCAGCCTGTCTCCAAAGTTCACATTCTTGAATATAAATGAAATTGACCTAGAGGTATTTGGGTTTATTTATTTATTTATTTATTTATTTATTTATTTTTTACGGGGCAGGGGGTTGTACTGTATCAGGATTTTTGTTATTTCTCTAATTAAGAGTAAGTTTGAATATTTTTTCATATGTTCAAGGGATGTGTGTGTATGTGTGCATGTGTGTATGTGAGTGTATGAGAATAGAAATAAATATTGTATTTGTTCATGTTTTTTCCTCATTTTTATTCTATTTGTTTTTGTTTGTGTATTCTTGGCCCTTTGTCCCTCAGTATTTTTTTTTTTTGCTTTTTACAGTAAACTCATATACCGTAAAATCAACTTATTTAAAGTACACCAATTTAGCATATTTACAGAGTTTTTCAACCATCACCACAATCTAATTTTAGAACGTTTTCAACACCCACCTAAAACATCCCATATACATTCGCCATCATTTCCCCATTCCCCACAGTATCCTTCCTGCAGTCCCAGTCAACCACGAATCTCCTTTTTATCTCTACAGATTTGCCTATTCTGGATATCTCATATAAATAAAATCATGCTATATGATCCTTTCACTTGGCATAGTATTTTTAAGGTTCATTCGTAGCACGTATCAACAGTTAATTTTTTTTTATTGACACATAATAATTGCACACATAATAATATGTTCTATTTATCAGTTTATTAGCTGTTGGACATTTGTTTCCACTTTTTGGCTATTATGAATAATCCTGCTATGAGCATTCATTTACAATTTTTGTTTGAATATGTTTTCATTTCTTAGTTATGTACCTAATAGTGGAATTGAGGGTCACATGGTAACTATATTTTCAAGCATTTTGAAGAATTGCCATACTGTTCTCCAAAGTGGTTGCACCATTTTACATTCTCACCAGTCATGAATGAAGGTCCAAATTTTCCACATTCTTGCCAACACTGTTTTTTTTAACATAACCATCCTAGTGGGTGTGAGGTGGTTGGTGTCTCACTGTGGTTTCAGTTTGTATTTCCGTAATGACCAATCTTGACCATCTTTTCATATACTTATTAGCTATTTGAACATCTTCTTTGGGGAAATGTCCATTCAGGTCTTCTGCTTATTTTTTAATTGGGTTGTCTTTTCATTGTTATAAGATTCCTTTATATATTCTGGATACAAGTCCCATGTCAGATATAAGATTAGCAAATAATTTTCCCATTCTGTGGATTGTCTTTTCACTTTTTTTGATGGTGTCCTTAACAAACAAAAGTTTCTCATTTTGACTGAGTCTGACTTATCTATTTTTTCTTTTGTTGTTTGTACTTTGGGTTCTGATCTAAAAGGCTTTGCTTAACTCAGAGTTACAGAGATTTACAGCTATGTTTTTCCCTAGGAATTTTATAGGTTTAGCCCTAACATTTACGTCTATGACCTATTTTGAGTTAATTTGGAGGTATTGTGTAAGGCAGGGGTCCTAATTCTTTGTTTTACATTTGGATAGCCAAATACAGTTGTCTCTGCACCATTTGTTGAAAAGACTGATCTTTTATTGAATTGTCTTGACACCCTTCTCAAAAGTCAACTGACTATAAATACAAGAGTTTTGTTCTGGGCTCTTGATTCTATTCCATTGATCTAGTATGTTATGTGAATCTTTAGGCTGGTACCACACTATATTGATTACTGTAGCTTTATAGTAGGTCTGATAGCAAGACCTCTGAGTTCTCTAACTTTGTTTTTCTTTTTCAAGATTGTTTTGGCTGTATCAGTTTTGATGCTAATGTTACTAGCTTTATAAATGACATAAATTTCTGCCTTTAACTGTGGTCTTAAAGAGTTTTAAATGAATTGGGATGATCTTACTTTAAATATTAAGTAGAATCCAGTTTTAAAATCATTATAGTCTTGGTGCCTTTCTATAACATGAATTTTTAAATGCCTTTCAATTGTTTCAATATGTATATCAGTTTTTCTATGTTTTAAGTCAATTTTGGTGGTCTGTATATTTTGCTAGGAAAGCACCGTATTTCCTCTAATACCAGATTTCCTATGATACCAGATTTGGTATCAAATAATTATAGATAAATCTCTTACTATTTCCATCTCTTCTATTTTCTGTGTATTAACTGTCTCATCTATATTATGGCATATATTTGCTTCCTCTTTTTTTTTTTTTCCTTTATTCAGTCTCTCCTGGGGCTTACCCATTCTATTTCTTTTAATAAGTTTTTGGTTTTATTTATCTTTTCAACTGTTAAATTTTTTCTTTTTGTTTACTTTTCACTCTTTATTTTCCTTGTTCTAATTTTTACAAGTTAATTAGGTCACCTCAGTCTTTTTTAATAATAAAATCATAAGACTACACATTTTACTCTGACTATAATTTCAGCTGTGTCTCACAGTTTTGGGAGGCATCAAATATTCACTTTTTTCCCCTAGATAGTTTGTTTCTGTTTTGATTTTTTTGTTTGTTTGCTTGAGCCAGGGTAATTTAGAGAATATAATTTAAATTACTATATTTTACAATGTGTTGTTTTCTTTCTTGCCAAGTAAATAATCCACTTTGAAAGGTTTCATGGCTAAATAAACAAATTTAGTCTGTGTTCACAAAGCATGAGGTTCAGTGTATATTCAAATGTGTTCACTTCTCACGTTATCAAGTATCCTATATCTAAGCCTCTCATCATAATTGTATTTTTATAATTTTACATATTTCTTGCAGTTTCTTGCTGTATACATTTTTTGCTCTGTTCTATTGTATATTATATAGATGTTTATGACTATTATGTCTTCGTGGGATATCTTTATGTATCCTTCATTATTCCTCTTTGGACTGCTTAAAGCGTCATACCTTTAAGTCTGCTTTTTCTGATTTATGTATCAGCACTACTGGCTAGCCGGTTCGGACTGCTATAATAAAATACCACTCTGGTGTTATAAACAGAAATTTTTCACACTTCTAGAGACTGGACAATCCTAGATCAAGGCACCAATATAGAAATGTTCTGGTAAAGGCCCTCTTGCTGGTCATAGCAAGCACCTCTCACTGTGTCCTCAGAGGCAAAGGATCTCTGAGGGGTTGTAAGAACACTAATCCCATCCATGAGGCCTCCACCCTCATGACCTGAGCATTTCCCAAAAGCCCTATCTCTTAATACCATCATCTTTGCAAGTTAGGATTTTAATATATGAACTTTGGGAGTGATAACAAACATTCAGACCATAGCAACAACTTTCTTTTCTTTTCTTTTTTTTCTTTTTTTACATTTACCTAGTGTATGTTGCTGCTCAGTAATTTTGCTACTCAGAGCTTATTCATCCTTCACCTGATTGTTATGACCCTGGTTTTCCTGTTAAAACAACAATAGTTTTTCTCCATCCTTAGATGTGATTTGGTTGGAGGTGAAGCCACTGTGGTCTCAGGCCTGGCCAATCAGGATGTCACATTCCCTTGGCCACAGCAGTTGTTTCAGAAATGGGCCCATGAACCATTTAAAGCCCATGAATCCAGGCTATTTTCCTCTATATTGTTATGAGTATTTTAAACGAAAGTAGAGTAACTTACCAATATGCCCCTTAGTGCATAAGTGACCATACATTGGGAAGTATAGTGGCAGGAAGTTAGTTTGAGAAGGGAGAGAATGATACCAGATCATGTACAGGTTGTGGGTCCAATCATTAACGTATATGGGAGTACTCAGAGGTCAGCTTTAGAAGAAGAGAAATGAGTGGAGCAGTGGTGATGTCTAACATTTTACTCTTGGTATACAAAAATAAGTGGCTCTCAAAGGGCACTGACAAGGAATAATCAGAAGGTAAGAGGATGGCCAAGAGATGGTGTTATCATGGAATTTAGAATAAAATCCCATGGAGGGAATCGTTCACAGTGCTGAATGCTACAGAGAAGTCAAATGAGATCCAAAGTGTCCATTTGTTTTGGCACTGAGGAGAGCAGTGGTAACTTCACCGTTGCAGCTATAGTTCAGTGCTTATGGTTGGTAACCTTGAATGCAGTCAATTTCAGAGTAAATGGAAAGTTTAAAAGTGGAAAAAGTGTAGGTTATTTTTTGAGGAGCTCATTTATGAAGTGAAAGTGCTAGAGGATTAGAGTTGTAATGTGAATATAACACTGAGGATGATTTATTTTAAAGAATGGAGAGCATAGCCAACATTTTCTCAACCATTCTCCTTTCAGAAGAAAGCTGTTGTGTGGCTGTCTAACCCAGAGTTAGCTAGTGACAACCTGTGTGGCCTGGTTCAAAGATTGGTAGGTGAGATAATGATGTAATAACTTGGAATTGGGGAACTAAGAGGGAATGAACCAGACAGCTTTGAATGCTGAATGAAACTACCCTGAGGCTTAGAGCCAGGCAGTCTGCTCTAGGTGATGTGCAGTCTGAGGTTATGAAGCAGCTATTTGGAAAAGTTGGAGCTAGTGTATTCATTTAAAAACACAAAATTCTGAGCAAGGGACATGGATGGAGGTTGTGCCCTGGTTCCTAACAGCATTCTGTTCCCATGCCAGATTTTGTTCTCCACACAATAAATTTTTTCTTGAGCAATCCTTCTTTCTTTTTTTTAAAATACAAATTGGTAACTACAATATGGCCTCAGGGATAGACAAGACAGTCTGCGGAATATAATCAATAATGTAAATATTTTTAGGGGGCCAGATGGACTCATGTCTTGTTAGGGAGACCACTTCATAGTCGGTGTAGAGGCCTGACCACCGCACTGTATTTCTGAAGCTGATTTTGAATAAATTGTATGTCAACTATAATTATATATACATATAATCACGGGACGTGGAGTAGAGTGTGGGAATGGAGTCAATGGAATTGTAATAGATAAGTATGATATCAGGGGTGGGAGGGCAGCGGATGGGGCAGGGGGTTGTTTCTTTTGAGGGGTGAAAAGGATAACTATTGCATTGTTCTGTATACCTGAAACTAATAATAAAAATAAATAAATTTTAAAAAGATTTTATTGGGGAATTGGGGGAGGGGAACAGCATTGGGGAATCAGGGAAGGGGAACAGAGAAGTTGCTGTCCTTTTGTTCTTCAGTCTAGTTGTGGAGGACGTCGCTTCACTGGCCCATGTTGATATTATCATTGCACTCTTCCTGGGTGAGACAGATCAGTTGCTGGCCTCTGGACGGCCACTCACGGCAGCTCTTGGCAGCTCACGCCGGCTGCCGGCTGCTCACACTTGCTTATAGGCAGCCCACTGCAGCCCCACTGCAGCCTGTGCCGTCGCTGGCAACTCACAGCAGCCCAGCTCCAGGTCGAGCTGTTGTTCACCATCTTAGCTGTAGAAGGCGCAACATCACTGGCCCTCATGTGGAATCTGAACTAGGGCCCTGCTGCTCAGAGCTGGCATCCCAAGCCAGCTCTTAACCAACGTGCCACTTGGCCGGCCAATGCAAGCTTTCTTTACCCAAGCAAGGCTCTCAGTCTTTGCATACCAAATGGAGAATTGCTATGCTAACATTCGTCACAGGTTCTCTGAGATGAACAGTTACACTGAAAGGTGGCTCTATAGATTACAGCACCAGGTATAGCCAGATCATCAGAGCCTGTGGAAGTTCAGGCCTATCAAAACACTAAAAACCAGGCCGGCCGAGTGGCACGTTGGTTAAGAGCTGGCTTGGGACGCCAGAGGTCCCCAGTTTGGATCCCACATATGAGGGCCAGTGACACTGCCCTCTACAGCTAAGATGCAGAACAACAGCTCAACCTGGAGCTGGGCTGCTGTGAGTCGCTGGCAGTGGTGAAGGTGGCACTAGGGTGGCAGTGGGTTGCCATGGGCTACCGTGTGTAGCCAGCAGCCAGCGTGAGTGGCCAGCAGCCGCTGTGAGCAGCAGTCCAGAGGCCGGCGACTGATCTGCCTCGCCCAGGAAGAGGTCAATAATGGTGCCAACTTGAGCCAGTGAAGCAACGTCCTCCACAACTAGACTGAAGAACAAAAGGATAGCAACTTGTCCACTCCCCTTACCCCAATTCCCCAATAAAAAAATCTAAAAAAAAAAAACATTAAAAACCAATGAGAGTCAGAGGAAAGAAGTGAACGATAACCTCTTAAATGAAAGACATACTGAATTGCTGTGGAAACCTCTGGGGAGATTATCAGTGGCGAACTACGAATGTGATACCTGTAAAAACTTACATTTAATCGCTCTTAACATTGGTTACTAATGTTTTTCTAATTTTGATTTTCATAGTATTATTTTAGAAATTTGAAATTTCAGTGTGATATATAAGGATAGAAATATAAAATTCATTGCATTCTTCCCTATTGTCTCATACATTTTGTGATACACCAAAAAATTCATCAAAATGAATATTTGAGTGAAGACATAAGCTTTCAGTAGGACAGTGAATTTTAGGCACACCAGGCATTATGTGACCATAGATCCTGGAACCTTCTTCCAGTCTTGGTATCACCTGGTCTTTGGATCCAGTATTTTCTCTGACTAGAATGCCCTATATCACCTGTTGCCCTATTTCCTTTGCTCACATACCACCTACTCATCTGGTCTTCAGTTTGGCCACAGTCCTCTCCTTTCCCCCTTGACTTCTGCTCTGACCTCATTGTCCTTTTTTTTCTGACCTGTGGATTTTTGGTGTTACAGTGGCCAAGAAGGTGTAGAAGGGGAAATATTCATGATACATTGTTGGAAACAATACTCTGGGTGCCTTTAAAAGCGGTAAAGGTCCCCTTGATTGGTTGTTAGGTAATAAGAATAGGTTAATGATTCTTAATGGAGGCGTGTATTAGAATCATCAAAAGATGTTTTCAAAATAATAAATCTGGGCCTAACCCAAAGCATGCTAAATTGGAAAAGCTTACACGGAATTTGGAAACATGCTGACCTAGACTTGGTATTAGGAAGTAAAACAGGAACAGAATATTTCCCCAACCTTCATTTAGGCCTGTGGATTTTTTGTTTCTGAAGATAACACGCTTGTTTTCTACCAATTGTGTTTTTTCATTTTAGTTCTGGTTAATTTTCAACTTGATTTCAGTATTGGGCTCATGTCAGTATTTTGGTGGCGTTATCAGTTTTATGTCTTTATATCATTTTTAAATGCTTTCTTGACTATTGGGAGTAAGCTGGATGAGGCTACATAGAGAATACTGGCCAAATGAAATTTTTCTCTTTCATTTTTAGCATCAACAGTAACCCAGTTCTACACAAGCTTGTAATTTGGAGTGACATTAAATTCTCTTGTGAATTGCAGTGAAGTGGTACTGTGAAAAGTACAGTTCAAAGTCTGGATGGCTATTTAAAACGCTATGACATTTAATTTGATGGATTTTTTAAAATTGCATGTTCTTTCTAACTAAAAATATGTATTTTTTAAAAACAAACTTGAGATTATCAAATTCAGTTAATCCTTTGTTACTAAGTAAAAGTGTTTCTGATTTGTGACATGAAGATGGAAAACAGTGAAGTCCTTCATTAGATATTACATAAAATTCTCAATAAAAGTAACTGCATTTAACAATGTAGTTTTCTGTACCAAGCAATATTCTAGTAGCACTTTTCACATGAGTGTTTTTTCAGACACACAGATTTTAGTAATGCATCTGCAGAACTTTAGCATGTACACTTATATTTTTAAAAAAACTAGCATTCACAATTTGACATAGCTATAGTATGCACTTCTACACCAAAATGACTTGATTGTGTTGTTCAGCGTTGGTTAGTTTTTCTGTTATGTTGATGCATTAAAACAGATATTAAATTTTATCATTAATTCAGCGCCTGGTCTCTCATCAAATCCCCTTAATTACAAATTGACTCCAAGGATTAGACAGCATGGGTTTTAATTTTAACTGAAACAAAAATAGGCATCTTGAAAAATCACTCTTGCTTAGTGAGTCATAGACACATTTTAAAAGCTCCTGTAATTTATTGCTTAATATTTAAAGTTCAATGCAAAAAGCATATCACCAATGTTTTTATTCTCATACATTCATGTTAAATATATGTTTTAGAATGTATTTCGGTCTTGAAAAAACTCTGAGCATTTCAGAGACAAATAGCAGCCTCAGGAGTTTTAATAACTTGTAACCCTTTCTTTAGAAAATGTGAACTCTGAATCTTGCACAACCATAATTCTGTCTGAATGATATTTATAATATCTTGTATTTCTATTTCTTTAATAATTTCACAAAATCAAAGAGTGTAGTTTTATATAGTCCATGGAGGCATTTCCAGTATAATCCAGTGTATTGTTTCCAGTATTATTTGTAGTTTATGACCATTTAGTTAAATCTTCACCTCCTTTTGATACTTACTATTTTAAGCCCAGAATTATTTTTGTTCATTTTACTATGAAGCTTTATGAAGCATTTCTGTCGTTATTTCTAAAAGTGCCACTTTTTAAAATTGAATTTTATTACGTAAATTATTCTTTTTAAATGCCAGAATGACTCTTTTTACTAGAATAAGAGAATAAAATTAAGCCATGATCACAGAGACCAGAAAGTACATTTGTCCATTATATTTTTAAACAGCTTTTAACTCTAGGTGCCTCTTCAAAATTTCACTTAATATTCTCACTAGTTCCTGCAGTCTAACTTGTTAGTCACTTATATTGATTTTTGCCTAGATCCATAAGTTTTCAGGTAATCGCTTTTCTTTTAGAAAGACCAGGAAAGAATTACTAATAAGTCCTAAGTATTCTAAGGTAAACCATTTTTTTTAAATAAATTCTATTGTGTTAATTACCTTCACTTTTTGAGAGGTTGTAAAACATGTGTTCTTTCCAGTTAAGCGAATATTGTATAATATATTTTTTGTAAATTTGATTTGTAAATGGCATTCCTTTATGTGCTTTTGTTGCTATGGCGGTTAAACTGGATTTTTATATGCTGAAAGATATTTAGCGTCCAGATGAACTCAGCTCATCATGTTAGAGGAAAAAATAAATTGCCTAGAAACGGATTGTTTACGTAATATTAGACGGTAATATAAACCAACAAAAGCAAGGAAATTAACTTCTAAGGCTGACACACTGCCCTTTCCTTGCTCCTTTGTGCTTGTAGGTATCATGTATGTGTTGTAATACCAAAGTACAGTGGACTCAGCTAAGAACTGTCAAACCTAATTCTAAATTTCTTTGTTGGTTTATGTCACAACTTAATATTATTTTGTCTCTTAATGCTATATGATGTCCTTCACATGTCTGATGAAGCAATGCATGGTTGGTTCTGAGCAAGATGGAAAAATTTATTTGCTTTTCTCTTATTTACAGTTGATTGATTGCCTCTGATTAGCCAGATATCATGCAGCTCTGATATTAGTTCTTTACATTTTGGAAAAAAAAAAGCAATATAAGAGCAAATTATAAAATAGCTGAGGAAATTTTTGAAAAAAGTAGATACTAGTATAAAAATGTTTTTCACTCTTAATTTTTATTCCTGTTGATTAATTTTTGTTTATCATTGTCTTAGCATTGTAAAAGACATCTCTCTTTATAAAAATCTTAGAGCAATGAAAAACTACTGGAGATTTTTTATGAATAATCAAATACACAAGTATGGTTTCACAGTGCAGCTCTTATATGAATTGCACAAAGGAATTGTATGTAGAATTCTGAGGGTAGGGATAAACCTCTCAAAATAACCTCCAAGATTAATTTGGGAACTTATAGTTTCTTGGCCATTCTCTTAACAACACCTGTTTCTTGGTGATAATGGTAAAATATAAATCATGCAATTTGGTTTTTATATTCACTAGTTAGGTAGTAGCTCATCAATTGTTAATAAATATTATCTTTGCTTTGGAGGGCTGTTTTATACAATTATAGGGACTAAATGATATTTCAGTATAAAAAGATGATTCCATTTATAAATATGGGTTCCATGTCTGGAGCAGTTTGGAAATTGCTTTGCTTTCTGTTTTTGTCTGTAAACATTTCTACCCCTATTTAAGTATCCATTAGGACAGAGTTTTCTAAAGCAGAATTATATATTTGTAAGTTTCAAATTTTTCTAAATCTAAATCTTTCCTAGCATGGTAGCCAAAGGTATTTGAGTACTTTTTTTTGTATTTTAGGATTCTTATTTATTTCGATTTCTGTGTTAAACCTTACAGGAACAGATCAGATAATTTCTGTAAAAATAACTTCACATGATGAACTATCTAAATGTGGCTAAACAAAAGATTTTGCTCTTAAAAATAAAGTTCCCAAAAAATGATGGAAGAGGGGATGTAAGTTTGGGCGGGTGGTAATTCTCTAAGAAATTCTCCTTTTTACGTTATGCAATTAATATTTAATTGGCTACATTTAAAAGTAGTGAAAAAATGATCTATTTGCTAGAGATTTGCAAAACAATACTTTAAGCTCTTACTTAATTTGAGGTGTTGAAAGGTGAAACATTTGACATTTTCTTTTCGGGCATTGCTTTTAAAAAACAGAGGGCGGGAAAGAGGCGTTGCCACCTCAGAGTTAAGGGTGTTTGTGGTTGTCCGTGACAGCAGCTCTAGTTTTAAAACACCTGTGTTTACTTTCCAGCTTTTCAGAATCTGCCTGAAAGTGGCCTAAGAATGGCACAGGCTTTCATGATGGCTGAGTTTTTTATAATAAAGAATAAGAACTAAACATTATACTTCGGTTTTCTGTTGCAAGCATTTACTTCTCTTATGTTATACATTTTATCTCTTTGTATACTTACATGTATGCATAAGATTATGCATGATTTATATAATCTATAGATTATAATAAAGCCATTTATTTTTATAGATATGTTTGCATTTTGTTCGCTGACTAGAAAATGCTGGTAAAAAATGTTAAGCTTTATTGTACAAATGATTATCGTCTAGTAGGAATTTCTCAGTCCTTTTTATATTTATGTATTTTTCTTTATATGGATTTTTAAAGCATTTTTGTAAATCTACAAATGTAATTTTCTCTTTAGGCTAATTTGTGTCTTTAGTGGTTTGGATATAGGTTGATGTTTCAACTTACCTATCGTTGCTTAGTGGTCAGTGCTTCTAATTTGTAGACATGTGCTTTCTAAATCATTATTTTCTTATTTTATAATATTCAGATGACACCTACATATTATATAAACTTTATTTTTTTCAAAATTGAGATATTCCTAGCGATGACAGTTTAACAAAATTTAGTTTTTACTCATTTATTTGTTTTAATGTTTTTTTTTTGTTTTTAGACCCCTTAGTTCTATACTGCAGTAGACAGAAGCCAGATATCATATGTTGTGTGATGCATTCCTTTTACATTTAAGTTCTTGATTATAGTAGCAAGCCATTTCCGTGAGATTACAGTTAATGTCAAGCCTGATTGATGTATAAAAGGAATAATTCTGTCTTTTGATAAGAGATTCGTATTTATTTCTCCATATAACTGGCTTTTAACGTTTTGTATATTGAAACCCTTTTGAGAAGCCAGTGCAAATTTTGAATCTTCTCCCTTGAAAAACACGCATACACAGAAATTTGTATATAATCTCAAGGTGTTTATCCCCCTTTCAAGCCCATCCATGTGCCCAAGGTTAAGAACCTATTCTGTGGTAGTTAGAAAATAGTCATGGGGATGTAAAGTACAGCATATGGAATATAGTCAATAATATTATAATAACTATGTATGGTGCCAGGTGGGTACTAATTGGGGAGGATCACTTTATAAATTATATAAATGTCCAACCACTATGCTGTACCCCCAAAACTAATGTAAAATAATATTGAATGTCAAAAGAAATTTTTAATAAAGAACTTATAAAACAGGAAAAAAGGGATCCCTATTCTAGGTCTTATTTTTTTTAGATAGTTGTTAATTCTTTAGATAGTTGTTCAGACAGTTGTTCACCTAGTATATCACAGAACCACTGAGTCAAAGTATTAAGTGCTTAGTTAGTATAAATCACCTTGTTAGATATTGAACAAAAAACAATAATTGATTTTACCAGATTTAAATATAAATACTTTTTTAACAATATACTTCATAGTCTATGAGGGCTGCACATATGTCAATGTCCAAATCCCAGCACCTCAATGAATTTGAAATACAAACTATAATTATTTCATTTTCTAGACAGAAGCAATTGACAATATGCCTGCTATATTTTAAAAAATAAATTCAACCAATACAGTTACCTAAAAGCTGCAAAAAAAACCCGAATCGTTTTGGTGTTGGCATCCACCTAGACAGATAACACTAAGCTGCATACAATACCCTAAAGGAATTCTATATAATAATAATGTGTATCAACCTAGAAGATAATGAAAACTTGAAAAAAAAAAACTAATAATTGAGTTTTTAAAATATGAAAGCATTCAAAAAAAGACAATAAGAAAAGTGTTTTCAACATAAGAAAAGCAGTAAATTTATTTTAACTGGCATAAGTTGTATGACAAATAACTAAAATAGATTAACAAGGATTTATAATACTAAATTGTGTATAGTTTAACATGGATCAGAAGAACTGTTTTGGTCAGATGAAACTTACTGAGGAAAGAATAAGTCTTCCATTTTCATTCCTTTCTATGATCACTCATGAGGAAGTGAAAGGGAGAAAAGATTCTCTTAGAGCTGTTCATACATTGGTTTCCAGAAACTCTCCCATTGCTTAACTTGAGTCATGAAACTTAATATCGGATTTCCATTGGGCGTGTCAATTTTGTTCTGGTGGCAATTGTCATTAAATGGTAGTATGTACCTGTGACCTAGGTTGCAGCGTAATTAATGTACAGTCACTTTATTGTGTTATATAAGATTTATAATTCCTTCCGAAAATTTATACCTGTGTCAAGAACAGTTTCAACTTCCCTAGTTATAAGACCATAGTTCTCTATACATATATGGTAGATTTTCTGGATCTTGTACAATTAGGTGTATAAAATTCATATTTCTCTAAAACTAATATTTTCCTGTATAATTATAAAGGGGAAATGAGAAAACATTTTAAGGTCCAAAAAATGTTTTAAAAATTAAATAAGACTTAAGATAGAAATTAAGATAATTAAACCAAGAAGAGAGAAAACCAAAGATGTAGCTTATAACTATGCAAATGTATCATAATGTTCCTTGGAGAATTATATATTATTTCATACCCAATTAGAAGTAAGCATGAAGAGAAAAAATACTAAATTAATGATCAGGAAAATCACTAAGTAACAATTCCTAAACAATGTAGTAGCATAAGAAACATTGTTGGACTCTCTTCTTAGAAAAGATTAAAAATAAAACTGGAGTTAATAAGCATTATTGGAGAATCATTTTTTTTAAAAGAAAACTGAGTCATTATGCACCTTATGTAAGCCTCTTTGTTCAACCATTATTGACTATCTTTCAAAAATGTATTAATACCTTTGATTACCATAGTAAATTTTGTAAACCTACTGTAATTTTATCAGATAGGGTTTGCTTATTTCAAGGGTCAGAAAACCACACCCAAAATTACTTAAGCAAAAATAAAACTTACTGTTCACATAACTGAAAGATCAAGGATACGGCTAACTTCCAGAGATAACTTTTTGTTCATTTGTTAACTTTTATTTCAGTCAACTTTATTGAGGTATAATTAATTTACATACAATAAGAACTTAATTGTCAGACCTGGCAATGCCTGGCAGATGGAGAAAGGGCTAACCATTATTTCTGGATGTGTCTGTGAGAGTGTTTCCAGATGAGATTAACATATGAACTGATAAATTCAGTAAAGCAGATAGCCCTCCCCAATATGGTTGAACATCATCCAATCCATTGAGGGTCTGATTAGAAGAAAAGGCAGAGAAAGAGAGAAGTCATTCCTTCTCTGTTTGAGCTAGAAGAATCTATTCCTTCTCCTGCACTTGGCCTGGGATTTACACTATCAACTCCCTTACTTCTTAGGCCTTTAAATTCAGGCTGGGACAACACTGACTTCCCTGGCACTCAGGCCTTCAGACTCAGACTGAACCACACCATCAACTTCCCTGGATGCCCAGCTTGCAGGTGGCAGCCGGTCATAGGACTTCTTAATCAGAACCATACTGGTTCTTTTTTTCTGGAGAACCCTAACACACATGGTTTTCCAAAAGAATTGGAAATATTATTTTATCAGTAGAAATAAGAAAGAATGAAGGGTGGTAAAGCAAACCGAAATCCTATTTCTACTGTAATAATATATGACTAAAAAAATTATGTTGACATACAGTAACACTGAATTTAGTTTCTGTTCCTTACCTTTTCAACTCTTAAAGGTAAGTTTAATAATATATGTATGTATGTGTGCATACGTTAATATATTTATGTAGATATATACAAATTGGGGCTAAATCACATGGTCTGCATGGGCTATAGCTGTGGTTTTCAAACTGAATTTCTTGTCTCATATCTAGTTCTTTACTCTTTTTCCCATCATTTTTTATCGTTCTACATCCTGTTTTCTGAGCCTTGATTTTTTTTATTCTTGAGAATCCTTTATCACATAAAGCAAATCTAGGATCTGCTTCTAAATGGGATAGAGTGGTTTACAATACTCCAGCACTACTGTTGAGAACAACTAAGAAAAATCATTTGTTTAAAGGCATCAGAGAGCTGTTGGGGAAATGAGAACTAGAGTGGCCAAGACAATAGAAGCAAAAAACCTGAAAGGAGAGCAGGTTTCTGCAGCCACTTATACCTATAGTCGTTTGTGAAGTAACTGCAGGCATAAAGGTGAAATTTTCTGCTTTATACTTGTGTAGGCCACTCCTGGGATACAGAAAAGCATCATATTTAGGATGGCAATGCTGAAGGGAGGAGGCATCAAGTACACATTCAGTAGTGCCTCCAGGACATATGGAGCTGCACGGTTTAGGAGATTAAAAACAAACAAAGTCTCTGAAAAGCAGGATGGACTTTACAGCCATTTTATGTGAAGCAGAGGCTACAAACTGCACACTTCTTGTTTAAATTGAAATGATCAGCCCCTTCTCCATCTGCTAGGCATTGCTAGGTCTGACAGTTAAGTTCGCGAACTTGTTGCAACAATGTTGCTAACCTTTTTTAATATCAGAGGGAATATTCGTTATGAATTTGTACCAGCTGGACAAACAATTAACCAAATTTACTATTTGGAAGTGCTGATTGAAAAAGTTAGACGACCAGAACTTTTGGCCAACAATTCATGGTTCTTGCATCATGACAATGGACCAGCTCACACGGCACTGTCTGTGAGAGTTTTCAGCTAGTAAACAAATAACTGTATTGGAACACCCTCCCTACTAACCTGATTTGATCCCCACTGACATCTTTCTTTAACCGAAATATATTGAAAGAAAGACATTTTGATGACATTCAGGACATCAAGGGTAATACAACAACAGCTCTGATGTCCATTTCAGAAAAAAAAAGTTCTAAAATTGCTTTAAAGGTTTACTAGGCACTGGCATTAGTGCATAGCTTCCCAAGGGTTCGAAGGTGATCATAGTGATATTCACCAATGAGGTATGTAGCACTTTTTCTAGAATTAGTTTGGGAACTTAATTGTTTGACCTCGTAGACAAGGCTGCACCATTTAAAATAATATCTGATATTTGTATCATTATTTTATACACAATGGCAGGCATTCAGTTGAAAATTAATAAGCACACAAAAAGATAAGACCACATGACCAAAACCAAGAGAAATTCACATCATATAAACCAATTCAAAGTTGATCCAAATATTGGACTCAGATGGACAAGGACTTTATAATAGCTATGATTTTCTCAAAATGGAGAAAGTGGATAATCATATTAAACATTTCACCAGAAAATTGGAATCTCTATGAAAGAATCAAAAAGAAATTCTAGAACCAAAGAACAGGGTATCTGAAATTACAAACTTATTAGATGTGTTTAGTAGCAGAAGACAGGATTAGTAAACTAGATAGTAGTAAACTAGATGGTAAATTTTAAAACTGAGTCACAGACATAAAAAAAAGAATTTTGGGGAATAAAACATAGCTGAAGAAACAGGTGGATTTAAACAGTCCAATATATGTGTAATTGGAGTCCCTGAAGGAAATGAATACGAAAGGATAGAAGTAGAAGTTAAGCGATAATAAGGCAAAATTTTTTCCAAAGTGTTGGGAAAATTTTAAACCACAAATTCATGAAGTTCTGAGAACTCCAAGTAGGATAAATAAATAAAAACGACACATAGACACAACATAGTAAGGTGATGAAATTCAGAGATAATGAGAAAAATCTTAAAAGCAGGCTAAAGAAAAAAGGTTGTCAAACAACAATAATATTGGGTTGTTGGAAAAGTCATGACGCATTTTTGCAACAAAAACATAGAAAAAATACATCATGACTTTTCCAACAACCCAATAGAATTGCTGCATTCTCACTAGAAATAATGGAAGCCAGAAGGGAACAGAATGACATCATTAAAGCTCTGAAAAAAAACTGTCAGTGTAGAATTCTGTGCCTAGAGTGTTAAGTGAAATATAAACATATATCAGACAAATAAAACTGAGACTAAGTCACTTGCAGATGTGCACTGAAAGAAATAGTAAACAGAGTTCTTCAGGCAAATAGGAAATGATACAACATAAACACAAAAATGTAGGAAGGCAGAAGAGCAACCAAATATTAACATATTAATTTAATGTAGCCTATTCAAAACAATAATAATAATGTCTTCTGAGGTTTAAAATGTACGCATAATTAAAATGCATGGCAAAAATAACCCTAATGCCTGAAAGTGGATAATGGACCCAAGCTTTATTGGGGAAGTGATAACAGTAATTATTCATATTAGTTGTAAGTCAGGAGAACACATTAGAATCTCTGAAATAACCATGAAAAGTATGTTTAAAATGTATACTCAGGAACTAATAGAAAGGGTTAGTGTTATAATAGAATATACTTGAATAATCAAACAAAGATAATAAAAGAGAGAAAAAGGAACATTAAGAACATGGGTCAGATGGAAACCGAGATGAAAATAGTAAACACTATTATAAGGATAAGGGCAATTTGTTTAATCAAAAGAACTAAATGTTACAAGTAAAACACAAAGATTGTCAGACTATAGAATAAAGCAGAACCTAACTGTACTGCCTACAAGAAATACACCTTAAATTATAATTGCACAAAAACTTGAAAGTCAAGGATGGAAAAAGAAACACGATGCAGATAGAAAACTGAGATAATTATAATTCTAGCAAACAAAGTAAACTTTAAGTCAATAAACATTATTATTTTTTTAAAGATTTTATTGAGGAATCAGGGGAGGGGAACAGACAAGTTGCTGTCCTTTTGTTCTTCAGTCTAGTTGTGGAGGACGTTGTTTCACTGGCCCATGTTGGCATTATCATTGAGCTCTTCCTGGGTGAGGCAGTCGCTGGCCAGCCATTGGATGGCCACTCACAGTGGCTCACGGCAGCTCACGAAAGCACACACCGGCTGTGGACAGCCGCACTGCAGCCTACACCATCACCGGCGACCCATGGCAACCCAGCTCCAGGTCAAGCTGTTGTTCACCATCTTAGCTATAGAGAGAGCAGCGTCACTGGCCCTCATGTCGGATCCGAACCAGGGCCCTGCTGCTCAGAGCTGGCGTCCCAAGCCAACTCCTAACCAACGCGCCAGTTGGCCAGCCCAAGAAGCATTATTATAAATAATGGACATCCAATACTGATAAACATCAGGAAAATAGAACAATATTAAATCTGTATACACTCAGTAGTGTCAAAATACATGAAGCAAAAATTGATGGAATAGAAAGGGTGAATAGACAAATGTCCAATCATGTGGTACATTTTCACACATCTTGCTCAGTAATTGGTAGAACAAACAAAAATCAGAAAGGACATAGATGATTTGAACAATACAGTTAATGACCTAATTCTCTCAAATAAAAGTACTTAATAGGTCGGGGGAATGGTTTTTGTTGTGATGTGGCACATCACTTGCTATCACTGTAGAAAACGTGATTGCTGTTAAGTGCTAACAGAATCAGCTCTACACCCTTAACGGGCCAGCACATCTCATATCAAAATTTTCAATTTTGTTTAACCATAAGACATTTTAGTTGCAACCTCAGACTTAAAATACGTAATTTTACTCAGTTTCACTGAACAGCCCAGCCCAATAATGTGTGTTCTATATGGTATGCCCCTACGAATTCAGCAGCTGCTATTGTTGGTATAATTTGGGGAGACAAAAATACTTTTGATGGATTTGAAAATATTTACCTATCTCATCTCAGGTGTGAAATTCAGTTTCCATATGTATTTCTACATCTTCTCCAGCATGCCCAGCCCCAAATTCTTCTCGGCATAGTTTGCAGTATATTCTGTTTTGGTTATTTATTTCCCTAATCCAGTTGTATGTGTCCTCCCATTTTTGGTGATGTCTGGGTCATGCTAGCATGGTATTGTCATTCTCATTTTCATTATCTGCACTTTTGGAAAGCATGGTCTTAATAGTCTCAATGTTAACAATTAAGTTAGCACTATCTTGATACAAAACACAACAGTTAATTCACAGAGAAGGTCAAAGATGAACGTTTAACTCTGACATTGGCAGTGCACTTATGTTGAACTTAAGTCTCTTCTTTAGGAGTGATGCCTTAATGGATGATCTGTGACTGAATGGCAAATCGTGGTTGCTGACCTTGGTAGCCTGGGAAAGAAACAGCAACTGCAGGAGGCAGTTAATCCATGCTATATCTATCAGACATAAAACCAGTATTGCTTTTAGCCCTATTTTTTTTGGAATGCCATATGAGTTTGTAGTTCCCCACAACCTTCTGCAACCTGTTGTTGCCAAAAACCTGGGCTTTTTACATTCCATGGAGCAGTTTCCAAAAATGGTTGGTCACCCCATGGACAACTCTGACACCCTACGAAGGGCTCTTGAAAGTGAAACAAAGGAGATCATAATTGGTAAAGTAGAAATTAGGCAAGCTCTGAAGATTTTAATCCTGGAGTCATGATAAAATAACTTGAGAATATTAGACTTGGAGAAAAGTAATCTCACAGATTTTAATAGAATTGATTAGGGCAGGGGTAGTAAGTTAGGGAAGACTGACTTGGAGGCTTAGAGTATTTCATGAAGTACGTAAGGTAGATAGATACATGGTTGATAGTTGAAAGTACCAAGACTGGAGCTCATTGATAAGGACACGACAAAGTGCAGTGAACTTTCTGCAGGACCAGTACTAACTCCCTATGGCGTCAATTTTATGATCCCAAAGGAGGACTATTTGCTACTTGTACAAAAGGAAACTAAATACAACTTTTAAAACTTTGCATGAATAATAGGGAAAGAAGTGATGTGGAAAAAATGCTGTTTTTGTCCTGACTATCTGAGCTCCAGTAAGTCCTCTTATCTTGGAAAGAAGCTGTCTCTGTCCAGTTAATGATTGTGCCCTAAGAGAAACTGGCCAATCTGCCTAGTGAAGGAACTACTTACTACTCACTCTTGTTCATCACTACTATTCCAAATAGGCCAGTTTTCAAATCTGCTCAGGGAACATATCCATACCTGCTGATATGAATAGGCTTGAGAATCCATGTGTAAATCAGGGAATATGATTGGTTCATGCAGAAAGACTACATTCTACCACATAGTTGGCTCCATTTGAGGCTATTTTATTGCAAGAAAAAAAAATTTTATTTGAAAGAAGACTTTTTATGGAGAGTCAAAGAGCTATTTTGAAGGAATGATTAAAATACACCGAAGTATTTTTGGTCTTTAAAAAAGACGTCAAAGGGCCAGCTGAGTGGCTCAGTTGGTTAAGAGCTTGCTCAAGAGTGCGAGCTCTGAGCAACAGGGTCACCAGTTCAATTCCCACATGGGCCAGTGATGCTGCGCTTGAGCTGAGCTGCCACCAGGTGGCAGGATAGCTCAGCTGGTAAGAGCACGTGCTCCTAACAAGGTTGTTTGTTTGAGATTGTGGGCTACGCCCGCCCGCAACTAAAGACTGAACTAAACACCTTGAGCTGAGCTGCCGCCCGGATGGCTCAATGAATAGAGCGTGTGCTCCTAACAACAAGGCTGCTAGTTCGACTCCCACTTGGGATGGTGGCTACGCCCACCTACAACTAATTGAACACAGCACCTTGAGCTGAGCGACATGACTGGACTTTGGAGCTGAAATTGCTGCGCCCTCCACAACTAAGATTGAAGGACAACTACTTGGCTGTTCCCCTTCCCCAATTCCCCAACACTGTTCCCCTCCCCCGATTCCCCAATAAAATCTTTAAAAAAAAAAGAAAGGATGTCACAAGTGATTTGAATAACAGAATGATCACACACAAAGTCTAATTAGTGATCTGGGGGAACAAAGCGATGAACACTAACAAAAAACACAAACAAATGTAAAAAAAAAAAACCACACAAACAAATGGAATGAAATAATAGACAAAGAAAACCTAATATGTGAAAAACAGGAGTAACTGTAGAAGTGAAAAGAGTGGATTAAGAGGAACCATATTCAAAGAAATAGAGGAAAATTCAAAGTGAAGAAAAACTCATTTCAGTTATCAAATTGAAAGCGTATATCAAGGACTGAGTAGAATAAAATTTTAACTTGCATACTTACCTATGTAAAGTTATATACGTATATTAAGTATGTAGACATACCTGGGTAAAACATGTGTACTTTAATGGTGAAGAGAAAATGTTATACCTTTCCAGTATGAAATTGATAATTTGCAAAGAAAAGAGCATTATACTGCCACTAAGTTTCTCAGTTGCGAAACTGGAGAGTAGTACAGTGCAACTGTGTTTATAAATCTTGTAGGAAAAGACTGCAATTTAAGGATCCCGTAACTAACCAAAATATCATTTATCCAAGAGGGCTAAACAAAGACTTTTGTTTTTTAACAAGTCAGACTAAGTAAGAAAGTACCTATTAATCATTTCTGAGGGAATTACTTGAAGTATTACAGCCAAAAAAAAAAAAAAGTCTAACAGACCTCAGAAGAGGGAAGGACAATGTTTAACACGTTAAGCACCAAGCCTGTTTTGTCTTCCTTTCCATTTAGCCTGCGATATCTGATTTCACCAATATGCTTTCTCTTCAGTCAGTTGTGTGTGGTTCATGTTCCATTGCAGTTTAAAATTTTTTTCTTTACCCATAACAGTGACAATGTCAGTAGAAGAAACATGTGAAAGCAAATCAAGTGGAATTAGTTTTCCTAATAGAAGAATATAACTTTTTAAATTGTATATCGTCAGTCACCAGTGACTAACATGGTCAGAACGGAAATATAGTGTCAGTCACCGGTGACTGACATGGCGCTTAATGTGTTAAGAATCAGTGGAAGCCAGTATGTCTCAAAGCAGTGGTAATTTTTAATTGTGGTAAGTTGAGAAAGGATTCTCAAAATGTTATATACAACAAGAAATTCCAAAATATGACGTACGACTACAGTTTTAAACTATTCCAAGGAAACTGTAGGGGTGGTAGGTGAGGATAGAGGAGGCTTTTTAAAAGTTTTACTTTTGAATTTAAAGTTTTCCTTTATTTGTTAGTGTATCAGTTTTGAGGTCATGTAAAACTGGAATTAATGTCTTGAATGTGCAATTCAGTAGATTCAAATTGATTATTTCAGTTAAAAGAATAGATTTTCCTATTCCTGGGGATATTCATGGTGGATCAACCTAGATTAAATAAATTATAGCTTTATAAAAATTTACTTTTTGAACAATTACTAGGCAAAGATATGTTATTTTTTAATATTTGTATTCATTGAAAATGTTCTATGAGAGCTCATATATTGTATGCTAGGAATACAAAAAGGAAAAGAAACTTGCCATCTATGGGGAGGTAAATGTACAAAAAAATGCAGATATTAGGATGTTGGAAAAGTCATGACACATGTTTGCAACAGATGACACTTCTTCACTTTTGGAAGTACTAGAGTCATTTGCATCATGTAATTGCTATGTCATTTGACAGCTGACAGTTCTAGCTTCATTCTAAAAAAAAAAACAGCGATTTGGTTGAGTTTTGGAGATTTTACAACAATTTGAAGATGGAAGACCAAATTGTGCATTTTTGTCATATTTTACTGTTTTACTTCCATAAAGGGAAGAACTCACGTCAAGCTTGTGAAAAGTTGCATAAAGTTTATGGTGACAATGCACTACAATAACATCAGTGCCAACGATGGCTCAAGAAATTCCATGCTGATGATTTTGATCTCAATGACGCTCCTCTGTCAGGGAGGTCCACCGAGGTTGATGACAACAAAATAAAGGCATTGATTGAGTCAAACTCATATTACATGACACGAGAGATTGCAGACACATTGAACATCCATCATTCAAGCATTCACGACCACCTGAAGAAGCTGGGATAGTAAGCAAGCTCGATATTTGGGTTCCGCATGAACTCAAAGAAGTTCATTTGACGGCACATATAAACATCTGTAATATACTCATTAAACGCGAAGAAAACGATCCTTTTTTGAAACGACTGATAACTAGTGATGAGAAGTGGACTGTTTACAACAATGTGGTGTGCAAAATGGTCCTGACATGATGATTCACCTCAAATGACATCGAAAGCATACATTCATCAGAGGAAGGTTATGCTCTCAGTGTGGTGGGATTTTAAAGATGTCATGTTTTTTGAGCTCCTACCAAGGAACCAAATAATCAATTCAAATGTGTACTGTTGGCAATTGGACAGTTTGAACGAATCCATAATCTAGAAACATCCAGAGCTTGTTAATTGTAAAGGAGTTGTGTTCCATCGCGACAACACAAGACCACACACAAATTTGATCACCTGTCAAAAATTATTGGGGCTTGGATGGGATGTATTGCCACATCCACCATACTCACCTGACCTTGCGCTGTCAGACTTCCACTTGTTTCGCTCTCTTCAAAACTCCTTGCATGGTATAACATTCAGTTCAGATGAGGCTGTAAATCAGCACCTTGTTCAGTTTTTTTGCAAATCAAGACAGGTCCTTCTGTGAATGAGAAATTATGAAGCTCACTGAAAGATGGCAAAAGGTTATCAAACAAAACGGGTAATATATCATTGATTGATCTTTGTTCTTTATATAAATAAATGACCTTTGAAAACAGACAATACATCATGACTTTTCCGACAACCCAATATAATTAGATGATTGCTATAATAGATATATACACAAAGTGAAGTGAAGCATAGAATAAAGAACAGTATTTAGGGGTGGATGTGAAAGCCTTAAGAAGGGGAGGAAGTTCATGACTGCCGATGAACAAGGTGGGAAAGGCATGCTGAACAGTGAAAATAGATGTTATAGGTGAGAAAATGCAGGTGTTTATGCCAGGTAACTCAATCATACAGTAAAATTCTTAAATTGAAATTGGTGTGAAAATTAGATTATCTCAAGTATCCCCTGTTGAAAGCAGCTCTGAATACCTCAGTACTATTCTGGGTTATGCCTACGTATTTTTAAATTTCAGGAAAAGGCAGTTGCTAGAGGAAATATGTACAGCAGTGAGATGTTCACAACAAATTACCATTAGTGTTTGTTTGTTTTGCAGAGTAGAAAAGATATAAATTTCCGGGCTTATCTTTAAATAGCAACAAGCTTAGGAATCGTGGCTTCAAAAGAGATTTCACTTCTGCCTTCCCTGTTTGGGTCACCTAGGATATAAGAGTAGCCATGGCTGCCCGGCATGGTTAACAAAACAGGGTAGGTGGTAACCACAGCCTGTTCCTTTCCACAGAGAAGAAAGAAGCATGCTCACCTGCTGTATCACTTGTGACTTTTCTGTAATATTCCTACATAGTGCCGAAGGAAAGAGCACTCCAGCGTCAGGGCAGAGGGCAGGAGCACCACTCTAGTGTTGGGGCTGAAGATTTTTGCTCTTACTGCTACTGTGTTGAGAAATTAGGTTTTTCTTAGAATTGAGACGTCCAAGAGTAAATTCTGTGGCCTAAGAAAGATTTTGAAACTTAAAAGCTAATAGTTTATTCCTCCACTTAACACATTTTGCTAGCTTCTTATGTATCAGGATATTCCCTACAAATTATAGAATTTTAAGTGCTACAAATTCTCATGGAAGTTTGTTTCATTGAAATGAACAATTTTTTTTAATTGTGTACTTATCTCTCTTGTTGGTCGTTACATGAATGCTGAAATCCATATTTTAGGAACCATAATTACATAGTACATGGAAAGAGTTTTCTAGCAAATACTTTTTATATTGGAAAACCACAGTGTCCAAGTGGCGACCTAAATCATATTGCCTTAGAAAGTTTTTGTTCAGCATTTTTTATTACAGTCTCTTTTGGTGAAATGGTTTATTTACATGTTATTTAAAGTGTCTGTCTGTATTAATTGTCCCGATGCCTAACTGAGGCGTTCAGAACTGATAATCGGTAGGCTTTTCTGTTTAATGCTGGATGAACAAGCTGCTTATGATGACCCAACAGAGACATGAGGAAGGTTTGTGAAAAGGGTGTATTCATCCAGCTCTAATCCTTGTTTTCAGAAAGGCAGTCTCTTTAAGTGTTCTCTAATTAGTGAATAGATATGGTTGTAAATTCTTGTAGACACCTCTTTTGTAGGATAGAGATGGATGCCTGGCTTGTTTAAATCTTTGTTTTACATTTCTTTTAAGTGAAATTATAATATGAAGATTTAACAATAGGAAATAGTCAAAGTAATTTTTAAACATGTAATGATTGCTATTTTATCAGTAGGCTCCATTGTGACGTTTCTTTTTTAACATCATCATAATTAGAACTTGAATATTATGTAACATAGGATGGCATCTACAAAATAAAATATGGGTTTTTTTGTTTGTTTTCCTACTTGCTTGTTCTGCTGATCTCTGTATGCATACAATATGTTTACTTCTATAAAATAAATTCCTTTTTGGTTTGGTAAAATTGCTTCTACCAGTCACCTAGGAAATGTAAGCTAGGGAACAGGACACTGATATTTAGGCATACCAAGAGGAAATATATTGCTTCAGTGAACTGAATATAAAACACAATCAGGGAAAACACCTGGAAATCAAAAAGAACACATTTTAGTTATGCTTCTCTTTTTCAAAGAACTTAAGTGCTTAGCTATTATTGTTAGTACTAGAGAAGTAAGTTGGCAGTGACATTTGAAATATGATAAATAAAAGCCTACATACAGAACGTCTGCTTCTACTTTTAGCCCTTGTCTGATTCCTTTTCCAGAAATTGCATAATGGAAACTACCATGGAGTTAATACAACTCTGATATACAACCTTCCTTGTAATAAATGTATTCTCTATTACTGTGTAATGATAAAGCCATAGTTATTGAAACTGCCAAAGTTATTGAAGCAGAGAGATAGGAGCTTTTTGCCTTTATCACCTGTATTATTAATTGGAGATAATTACTGCAGAGCAGCTGGCTGTTGGTTTTAGGGAGCATCAATTGTTCTTCTCACCCAGCTGTTGACTAATAAGGATAGTCAACACATCTGTTTCAACAGCTGGTAATTAACAAAAGCCTAATTGCTGCAACTCTTTTAACATCCAATCTGTGAAAAAGAAGGGATGTAGAAGAATATTATTTACTTTGTGCTTTGCGCTTTCTGAGACCAGTTTCTCTTTTTTCTTTCTCCCTCCACTTTTTTTTTTTCTTACTTTGAACACCACTGCCTTTGTATGGAGCATTGAATGGCAGGAGAACACAATATGGTAATCCAGAGCTTAACTTTTTCAGATCTTTGTTGGTGTTTCTTATTGCAACATTTCTTTGCTAACTTGCAAGATAAAATGGATCAAAAGCATTTTGAGTAGTTCCATACAACAGTTAAAATCCGCAGCAGTGTGCCCGGGGCTGTGTTGCTCTTGTCTGCAGCATCCAAAAGGAAACAGGGAATTCTCTTTTCTTCTGCTTTCACATGCTTAGACACAAACCTCAAGTAATTTCCACATTCATATACAGAATTTTTTGTTTAAATCGCTATATATATTGATTAATAGAAATGAAGTCCAGTTTAGAAAGCCCATTTCCTTTGGTTGAAAACTAACCCGTCATCTCTTAAAACTTTAGTTGCTTTTTTTAATGCCTGTATGTCAACTTAAAGTATTTAAGAAAACTTTTAGCTTATTTATGTAATCTTGCTTGGTCTTTTTGTTTGTTTGTTTCTTAATGTGTTTTGGTCTTTTTAAAAATTTGCCTTTAATTCAAATAACTTCAATTATTTCTAGGTGATTTTTGTAATAAATGAATAGGAAATTTACTGGCTTAGTTAGAAGCCTGAGTAAAATAGTTTCACAGATGAGAGACTTATAAATTAACGTTTCTTTTATTTGGATTCTTTCAGTACTCTAATTATAAACTATTTCAGTAAAATATCTTTCATCTAACCTTGATTATAAAGGCTTACATTTATGTTTTTATAATTATAAATATTTGCTAGTTATATGTTAATGTTTACATGTTTAAAAATTTGCTCATTTCCTGTTTTAAAATTTTCCTTGTGAAATATAACAGTAAGATGCCTTATTTTTTTAAGAATATATTTTTCTAGTTATCATCACTGATTTTTCAGTAGCCCTTTCCATAGTCTTTTACACTGTCTTTATAGCATATATGTATTGTGTGTGTGTGTGTATATATATATATATATACTTTTTGATGAATGAAAAATTTATTTTTATTAGAAATCACATAATAATATTGATTTTCCTTTTACTACATTCATAACATTTTATGTTAATGTTAAGGTTAACTTGATAGAAAACAATTATGGTAGTCATTTAACATAATATCTGTAAAGTCCTCAGTTAAAATGTTAGTCAAGTTCACTTGATTAAACTCGCTTCACTAACTTTTCAGTTGACAATATTTCTTCTATGCAGGCAGTTCTTTAATTGTTGTTAGGTATGTTGACAGGTACAGAAGAAATTCTATCCAAGTGCTTTCCATGGACTGAATTGCAGATTGCATAATTTCAAAATTTTTTGCTGGCAAGACAAGTTTAGTTCAGCAGGTGTTCAGGTGATGAAGTGTATTATAGATGTAGTAAAAAAACATACATGATCCTGAACAAATAAACAAAATACTGCTGACTAAAATTCTAACTAGAAGGGCACTGGCATGTACAGAAATGTTTACAACTCAAGTGTAAAGCATGGAGATATTGTCATTTTGGGAAATGTTTGCTTCTTGAGTTTAAATAAGAATTTAATATTCTCTGTGTGCTCATGTTCTTAGGTAGTACCAGAGAAAGCAAGCTTAGTGAAAGGAATGTATCATGCCATGAAAAAGGAGAATGGATTTTTGTGGGGAACTCACATTCCAGATGCTTTAAGTGTTTTCTTGCATATAATTTTTATTTTTTTCCTGAGGAAACAACCTCATGAACAAGTGCTGTGGTAGACAGAAATTCAATAATTTTATAGGTATTGTCTGAGGACTATAAATACTACATGATTAACCTGTTTTCTAGATGTTAAAAGAGGCATATATCATTAAATGATGTGTAGATTTAGTGAACCCAGTGAGGTAGTCAGTAGTTTTATACATATCAATAGAAATGACTTTCGAGATTGACTCAAGAGGTCGTGGGGGCCTGACATCTAACTAGCAACAAACTTAAGGTCATGGTCGTATATTCTGAGAATAGGGTTCATTCAGTGGAAATGATAAAGCCTCCACAGCCTGAATGAATGGCTAAAGAAATGGTTCAACACAAATATGTTAAGTTCCTTAGGACTTAAAAAGTAAATGGTATCATACAAATATTTTGTGATATAAAAGTAAAAAAATACAAGAGAAGATTTCAAAGTAAGTGACAGTGAATGGAAAAAGAGCTAAAATTGGAATAAACAGTATCACCCCTGAAGTCAACACCATAGGATATAATTGCATGTTTAAATTTGGAGAAGAGGTTGGCAAAGTAGCTAAAACACAGACTCAGGATTATTTATTGAACTGATAGTCAAGGGTTCTAGGTTCAGATTTCAATTCTGGTTCTGACATTAACTTTTATTTATAACCTTAAAAACTGAGAGGGTTTAAGTAAATCATTCCCTAACAAGTGGTTCTCTCACCCTGTGGATTTTTTTTTCCCCCTAAAGGGCTCACATTTTTAGAGGCAGTTATGGAAAATGTTTCAATTTATACTTTTCAACATTTTATCAATTAGACAATTACATATATATATATATATATATATATATATCTTCTCCCTTTAAAAAAAATTGAGACTACGACAACTTCTAACTATATGTTAAATTAGAATATGTGGCAGTGTTGGAGATCAGACATGACAGGCTTATGACACAGTTTATCACTCAACCGTGCTAGCTACTATAGTGATTCTGACCATTAAACTGTTTTAAATAGTTACATTTCTTAATTTATATTATATTTAGTATAGAACAAGAGAGACTATTTTTTAAAGGCAGAATGCAAAAACAAACAAACAAACAAACAAAAAAACCCCACCAATGTTATCACACAGTTAATGCAGAGCTGGAAATTTATCTCATGATGCTCTTAACAATCTGATCAAAATTGTTATGTAGCCAATCATTATATCTCCAGTACTTACATCAAACAATGTTAAAAGAGAAAAATACTGTTAGGGTGACTATATTCAAAATTTGAGTTACTTTTCATACATTTGGATTTTAGATTAGACAGCCCCACAGTGAGTTATTTCAGAGAAGGGTTTGTTAACAACAATCTGAAACCTTCTCTTGTATCTTTCTATTTAAAGGCAATTTAGGAAAATTATTGAATACATAAGCCTAACTAATGTACCAAATGTAAAAATTTTGAACATTAAATTATGAAACCAGTTTGGTCTATTTTTGGTGGTGTAATATGTGTTAAATTTCAATATAGACTTCTCCTTCATACAATGTGGGAAGGAAATATCATAGGGACCATTCTGCTGATAACCTGCCAGGTCCTGGACAAAAGTAAATTTTATACATTGCTAGACTCAGAAAAAGAAATAGAGGAAATCTTCCAAAGATTTTACTATTGGAGATAAAGATGGTCCCCATCTGTATCAAGGCAAAACATCTATAGAAGTCTTTTTTTTTTTAAAGATTTTATTAAGGAATAGGGGGAGGGGAACAGCACTGGGGAATCATGGAAGGGGAACAGACAAGTTGCTGTCCTTTTGTTCTTCAGTCTAGTTGTGGAGGATGTCGCTTCACTGGCCCATGTTGGTATTATCATTGCGCTCATCCCGGGTGACTCAGATCAGTCACAGCCACTGGACGGCCACTCACGGGGGCTCTAAGCAGCTCAAACCGGCTGCCTGCTGCTCACCCTGGCTACCGGACACTCATGGTAGCTTATGGCATGCAGCCCACTGCAGCAGAGGCTGCAGCCTACGCTGTCGCCCAGCGACTCACGGCAGCCCAGCTCCAGGTCAAGCTGTTGTTCACCATCTTAGCTGTAGAGGGCAGTGTCACTGGTTCCTCATGTGGTATCTGAACCAGGGCCCTGCTGCTCAGAGCTGGAGTCCCAAGCCAACTCTTAACCAACATGCCACTTGGCCGGCCCTATAGAAGTACTTTGATTTTCAATTAGGATCACAATCCTCTGACCAGTAGCAAAGCTAGGAAGCTGAGTCAGAAAAGCCAGCATTCAGCCTGGCTTCTTGAACTTTATCTAGGAATTGTCTCCCTTGATTCCTGATGAAACAGACACAAACTCTCTTTACTGGAAGGCATCCCCAGTTTAGTCCTACAGGATTCCCATAGATGATAATCAGGAAAATATGAATTCACAACCAAATATCAATCAAGCACATAAGGAAGAAAACCATCATGAATGAAAGTCAACAGACAAAATAAACCCAATAGAAGAACACACACACACACATACACACACACCCCCCAAACAATAAACTTATCTAAAGAGTATAGAATAGATACTATGAAATACTTCAATGATTATTTAAATAAATAGAATATGAATCACAACCATAAATAAACCACAAATGGTTTTTAGTGTGCACCAGGCAAATCTGAAAAAGAATCACATCAAATACAAACAAAAAAAAAACAGATAAAGTTTGAAGTAATACATTCTAGGAAAAGTCAAACATCAGATTATACACAACTGAAGAAAGAATGAGCTGGAAGACATATGAATTGGAATACATCTGAGAAATTATCCATAATATAACACTGATAGATGAAACAAAGGAGATTTAGAGTAAGGTAGTACAACAAACATTTAATTGGGTTCCCAAAAGGAGAGAATACAGACAAACCAGAAAAAGCATTGTTAGAGCAGAAAACAAGATTTTTCTAAAACGGATGACAGATCTCCATCCCCAGGATAAAAAAAAGAAATACACACCTAATCACATCATAATGATCATAATGAAATAGAAAAATTCTAACATCAAAGAGATAATAAGTAGCCAACCAAAGGAAAACAATTACTTTTGAATGAGCAACAGTTAGACTTAGAGATGTCCTCTTAAAAGAGCTGTGTAAGTCAGACACATTAGAATACTTTCATGTGCTAAAAGGAAATATCTGGCAATTTAGAATTAAATACCCAGCATGGATTCTCCAAGAATGAATATGAGATAAATACATTTTCAGATAACTAAAAATTGAGTTAGGGGCTGGCCGAGTGGCACATTGGTTAAGAGTTGGCTTGGGATGCGAGCCCTGAGCAGCAGAGCCCCGGTTCAGATCCCACATGAGGGCCAGTGATGCTGCGCCCTCTGTCGCTAAGATGGTGAATAACAGCTCGACCTGGAGCTGGGCTGCTGTGAGTCGCTGGCGATGGTGTAGGCTGCAGCCCCCTGCTGCAGTGGGCTGCCATGAGCTACTGTGAGTGGCTGGCAACCAGCATGAGCAGCCAGCAGCCATTGTGAGCTGCCATGAGCCACCGAGAGCAGCCGTCCAATGGCCAGCAAGCGACTGCCTCACCCAGGAAGAACGCAATGATAATGCCAACATGGACTAGTGAAACAACATCCTCCACAACTAGCCTGACGAGCAAAAGGACAGCAACTTGTCTGTTCCCCTTCCCCGATTCCCCAATGCTGTTCCCTTCTCCCAATTCCCCAATAAAATCTTTTACATAAAAAAAAAAAATTGAGTTAGTCATTTTCAGCATTGTATCAAAGAAACTTTTATGGGCTGTTGTTTAACCCTCCATCGGGCACAACTGATCTCACAGATTCATTGCACACAAATTTTCAAATATCTAACAGTTAACTGAGGTATCGTGACTCATCACTTCTGCATCTTCCCCCTCTACCGTAACCTGTCGCCAGTCATGTTTGTGACTTAGTACAGTAAAGACGTATTTCATAGCGACATCTTTGTGTGCAATCAATCTGTGAGATCATTGCGCCCAACAGAGGGTTAAACAAAAGGAACATGATTCTATAAGGAACCTTCAAACTTGAAGTAATAAAGAATAAAACGAAAGTGACAAATATACATATATATTGGCATAACAACATAATGTTTTTTGAGGTTTAAACCTAAATAAAATGAATAAGAATACAGTTTTTAAAGTACCAAACAAATGGGGAGTAAAGACAGTAAAAGGGTTTTTAAGATCCTCTCATTGTCTAGGAGTATTAATGTTAGATTTTTGATAATTTAGTCTTATTATATCTTGTGATTTCTGGGATAACCATTAAAAGAATGTAAAGGAATATGTAACATCCAAAATTAAAGAAAGGGAAATGGGATGACAATAAAAGAATCAATATAAAAGATAGCAATCAAAGATGATTTAAAAAGAAGAAAGTAATGGAACTAGTGGGACAAATAGAAAACACGTAAGATTAGGTATTTAAGCCCAAATTTATTGGTAATTACATTAACTATAAGAGGATCAAAAGTCCCAGTTAAAAGACAAAGATTGTTAGACTGGAAAAAATAGTGTACGCTATTTATAATAATCACACCTAGACCAAGGCATATTAAAAAGATTGAAATTGAAAGGATATATAAGAAGACATGCAAATAAAAAGCATATAAAAAGAATGCTGTTAAAACTATATTGACATCACTGCCAACAGATGGCAGGATGGCTCAGCTAAAAAAAAAAAAACTATATTGCCATCAGATTAACTAAAAGTAAAGTAACAATTTAAAGCTACAGGGTTTTTTGTTTGTTTGTTTTACTTTATGTATAATAAGTGAAATCATCCCTCCCTGGCAAGATGGTTTCCTTTCCCAGTGCACTGCCACCATGCAAGCACTTACAGACACAATTAACTCTTTTTACTCCCTATCATTATGTTCCCTGAAGAAACTATTCTAGAACAGTGTGAATTTTATATTATTTTGTTTCATTGCCTTCAGAAACATGATCAATTTAGACAGTATTGAAAATGTGGTTAGCATTTCCACTTTTCTCTTTTTCAGGTACCTGACAACCAAAATTTAAAAAGACCAAATGATATTGTGGGCTCTATGCCTATTGTTTGAAAATATCTAACTAGATACCTTACAGATATGTTTAATAATGTAACACAACCTATATATTTATAGTTATACTCTGTAAAGCAATTCTATTAAAACAACTAACATGCATATTAAACCATATTGAAATGTGTTCTTGTATGGTAGAATAAGCAATGTTTTCTGGACACTTGTATTCTAGTTCCAACTTTCCTTCTAACCAGCTGTGAACCCTTGGACAATTTCCAAATGTTTGCCTAAACATGTTGTATTAACAACAATTTTCTCATCTATAAAAGTAGGGGACTCTATTACCTCTAAGATCCTTTTCAGGTCTAAAATTATGTAGTGCTGTGATTTCATTTATACTGAATGTTTATTTAGCAGATATCACACAGAAGATCAAATGGCCCTGTTCTCAGATAAAAACAGATTTCCATTAATGGTCTTGGAGTTACCAAAGGAAGGCTTAACTGTTTCAGACTATTACTATTAAAAACACATTCAAACCAAACATAACAAGGTTTTAAAGTAAGATAAAAGTGCTTTTTCCACAATATCCATAACAAATAGTGTTCAGTGGTGTGAATAGTGTAGTCTTCTTTTCCTGTCATTCTAAATTACTAGATAAAACTCTAAGGAAACAGTGAAGTCCATTTGTAATACAGTAGCAGTACAAATGGTTTTCCTACTTAGATCACACTGCTCAAGATAGATATAGTTTAAGAATGATGAGACATTTAGTTATATGACTAACCTAACAACCTAACATTAGTTAACCGAACTCTTTTTCAATCACTTGTAGTAAAAAAAACAAAACAAAACAAAACAAAAAAAAAAGTTCTGGTGAATGTGATGTATAGCATGGTAACTAAGGTTAACATTAAAGTATCATGTATTTGAAAGTTGCCGAGAGAGTAAATCTTAACATCACAAGAAAAAAAAAATTGTAATTATGTTAGGTTAATGGATGCTAACTAAACTGATTGTGGTGATCATTTTGCAATATATATATATATATATATATATATATACACACACACACATACATCAAATCATTATGTTATACAACTAATAACAATGTTATATGTCGATTATATCTCAGTGAAACTGGAAAGACAAAAAAGAATATTACAAGAAAAAAATTTTGTAAGGTGTACTGAAAGGATACTGAAGATATAAACCATAACACTGATTATACTAAATTTCCATTATTACCAATAACTGTTATTGAATGATGACTTGATTCCATTATTTCACCTGGAATTAGTTCCACGACTCCTTCTAGGTCTTAAGGTGTTTTAAGCAACACCTTTTACATGTTGGGAAGCACGTATGAAAGGTAGCTGGGGGACACGTGAAATTGTAGGCTACACCACTTCATTGCAATCAAAACTTCATTGTTTACCCTATGTGAAAAAAACGAAAGAATCAGGAATGTTGTAGCTCTCTTTATTTAATAGAGAATACTAAAGAGAAAAGGACAAGGTGGGGATTTTGTGTGAGTGGGGTAAGGAGAAGAGAAAGCTTTTAAAACACATGCTACAAGCAGGAAAAAATATTTTGGTCTTGCTCAGGAGGGAATTTTGTTGTTTTGGAAGAGGCAAATATATTAGGTTAATATCATGTCACCTTTTAACATATGCCTGCTACAATAGATGATATCTTAAAAGTATAATTGGCCTGATTTTTTTGCATAAAATTATAGTGTGTTTTAAAGTCAGCATCTTAGATCAATGAAATTTGATAAGTTTATAAAGTTTGTTTAGAGCATTAAAAGTATAATTATGATTATAGATGTTTAAGAATTTTTTTTTAAAGATTTTGTTGGGGAATTGGGGCCCTCACATGTGGGATCTGAATCGGGGCCCTGCTGCTCAGAGCTGGCATCCCAAGCCAGCGCTTAACCAAAACGCCACTCGGCCGGCCGGCCCCAAAAACCTTTTTGTTACAATAGTAACATTGGATTCAGAAGAACATGTCTTAGTTAAGACAAACCTTTTTTTAGGCAAATTTTGGTGGCATGAACAGCAGAATATTTATATTCTTACTACGAGTAAGGAGAGGTGAACCAGCAACGCAGTTTGAATGTGACTTGGAGAAGCAGAAGATCCAACTAAGATTAAATAAGGTCATGACTCCTAGTTGCTCCTATTACTAAGTACACACAATTCCCAGTTATAAGACTCCTTTACACCAATAACACTGTATGGGTCAAAACTGAATGTCAATGATGTACATAATTATCAGAAGTACAGCAACAAGTCTGTTGCATTTTTACCTTGAGCAAGATTTGGGTAGAGGGTGGAGAAAGACTGAGGTGAACTTTTAGAGGAGTTAGAATAAAGAACAAAAATAAAGAACAAAACATGCAATTATACATGGAAAGGCTTGAGTGATGTAGAGAAAGGTGGCATGGGGAAGCGTTCAAGACTGGTGGTGTAGAAAGGTTTGAACTCACCTCCCACAGACACAACACATATACAACTACGCATGAACAACACCCTCTGAAAAGGGCTTGAGAACTGTTGGGTTGTCGGAAAAGTCATGACGTATTTTTTCTATGTTTTTCATTGCAAAAAGGTGTCATGACTTCTCCGACAACCCAATAGCTGAACACCTGTTCCACAACAAAGGATAAAAGGGCCATGTCGAGATTTGTAGAACAGGCAGAGACACACTCTTACCAAAAACTCCACCCCTGATATGGTGATCTACAATTGGGAAAGACCTCAAAAAACAAAGAAAAGAATGTATATATAAATGGATTTGCTCCTTAAGGAGCAGTTTTGTCCTCCACACCAGGCACCCCAGCCCCAGCCCCTGCACTGGAGAGATGAACCCCCAAGATGTCTGGCTTTTAACCCAGCAAGGCTCGTGTTCAGGAGACACACAAGACTGTAGGGAACAAAGATTCCACTCTTAAAGGGCTCATGCATAGACCCCTTTGCCCCAGGACACAGCACAGAAAGCAGCAGTTTGAGGGAAACCTAGATTATAGGTGAAAGAGTTCACCTGTTAGGCTTGAAGCATCTGCCAAAGGGCGGAAGTCTGTTGGGATTCTCTCTGAGAACATTACACTGACAGACACCGTTTTTACGGGTTCCCTCTACCTTGCTGGCATCAGCACAGGTGAGTGCCATTTTGCACCCCCTTTTTAACCTGCTAACAGGTAGGTGAACAGTGCCCCACCCTCACTCACACAGACTGACAGACATGGCTGGCGAGCAGCTCCACCCTCCCACACAGCTTGCTAGACCCAGCCAGACCAAGGACACACAAAAGACCACACAGGGGACAGCCCTTGAGCACCATGCTCAGGCTGCCATGGAGTCTGAGGTTCTGGCCGCCACAGATCTGAAACAATCAATAAAAGAGCTTGAGAGACAACCAAGGTGAAATGGTAAGGTTCATGTCCTACATGGAGCCACTCCTTGACTGTGAGAGATAGCTGTTTTTCATAATACACAGAAAGCCAAGCAAAATGAGGGGGAAAGGAGCATGTCCCAAATGAAGGAACAAGATAAAACCCCAAAAATAAACCTCAATGAAACAGAGACAAGTATTTTACCTGATAAAGAGTTCAAAGTAATGGTCATGAAAATGCTCACTGAACTAAGAGGAAGAATACATGAATGCATTAAAAACTTCAACAAAGAGACAGAAAATATGAGAAAGCACCAAACAGAACTCACAGAGATGAAGAATATAATAACTGAACTGAAAAAATACACAAGAGGGAAACAACAGCAGACTAGAGGCTTCAGAAAAATGGATCAGCAACCTGGAACACAGGGTAGTAAAATCACTCAAACAAAACAACAAAAAGAAAAAAAAATTTAAATGACGCTAGCTTGATGGACCTTTGGAACAACATCAAGCATATAGATGTTTGCATTATAGGGATCCCAGAGGGAAAAGAGAGAGAGAAAAGGACAGAAAACTTACTTGAAGAAATAATAACTGAAAACTTAACCTAATCTGAGGATGGAAACAAATATCCAGGTTCAGGAGCACAGAGAATCCCAAACAAGATGGGACCAGAGAGATCCACACCAAGACATATTATAATTTAAATATCAAAAGTGAAAGATAAAGAGTATCTTAAAACCAGGAAGATAACTAGTTGTTTTTAAGATACTTAGATACTTCTAGTGTCTAGATACAAAGGAAAAATTATAAGACTGTTAGTTAATTTTTCCAGCAGAAACTGCAAGCCAGAAGGGAGTGGCATGATATATTTAAAATGCTGAAAGGAAAATATCACCAAATAAGAATACCCAGCAAGGTTATCATTCAGGGTTGAAGGAGAGAGAGTTTCCCAGACAAGCAAAAGCTGAAAGTTCATCACCACTAAACCGCCCTTACAAGAAATGTTAAAGGGGCTTTAATTAAGAAAAAAAAAAAGGGCCATAACTAGAAATAAGAAAATATATGAAAGAAAATTCTACCAAAAGGCAAATATATAGAAAAGGTAATGGATCGACTACATATAAATCTAGTATCAAGGTTAAAAGACAAAGGTAACAAAATCACTAAAACTACAATAATTAGTTAAGGGATACAAAGAATATAAAGTTGTAAAATTTGACATCAAAAACATAAAACATGGTGGGGGTAAAAACGTAGTGCTTTTAGAATGAGGTCAAACTTAAGTGTTGGCTTGAAATAGACATATATATTTATATATATGCACAGATATATAGAGTGATATATATGTCTATTTTAAGACATATACAGAGGGTGCCAAAAAATGCATACACAATTTAAGAAAGGAAAAAACTATTAAAATTGTAATACTCTATATACTGATAACTAAAGATGAATACAAGTCACATTTGACTTCTGCAATTACAAGAGGTGCTCAAAGTGGTTACCATTAGCATCCAGACACTACTGATTATGGCAAACTACTGCTTGAGCAATATTGACCAAAGTGCCCACTTATATACATTTTTTGGCACCCCTGGTATACAGAGAGTGCCAAAATAATGTATATACATTTTAAGAAAGGAAAAAAGTATTAATTGTAATACTCAATATGTACCGATAACAAAAGATGAATACAAGTCACGTTTGACTTATGCAATTACAAGAGGGGTGTGTGTGTGTGTGTGTGTGTGTGTGTGTGTGTGTGTGTGTGTGTAGATAAGTATAAGAGTGGATACATGTGTCAATAAAAATCAAGTATAACACTGACCAAAAAACACAGTTGTCTGTAAAATACGTAGTATCGTTAATATTTAAAACCTGTAAACAATAAAATATATTACCTATAAGTATATGACTATATAATCAAGGAATAAAATATTCTTGAAAATTATGAGCCCAAATTCATGGAAGTGTTTCACTTTGGAGATGGGAGGGGAAGGGTGACTAGTGTGGGTTGGGGTACAGGATTTTTTTGTGCTTAGGAAGCAAAAGAGCACAAAATATTTTTCAATTTAAAACAAGGTTTATAATTGTATAAAGAATGCCATCACACTGTAAATAGGTGTATTTAGTTGCAAATATATGTATATGTGTAGACTCTGGAAGGATAAATAACAAACAGGTAACTGGTAATCTCAGGAGAGGGGATTTATGATACTGCGGGTTGAAGTTAGCAGAAAGATTTACTTAACATTGTATATGTCTTTACTCTCTGAATTTTGAGTTTTTTTAATGTGAATATAGACGTAAATGATTGCATGCAGTTTTTATGAAATTGACAAAAATAAGGAAAATACGGCAGAAAAACAGGAAAAATATCTTGTTTGCTAATTTCCTTATGTTTGTGATATGAAATATTTTTTACTTGTAACATGATGGAATTATATGCTGTTAATAATGAAACTAGGAAATGCAGTAGAAGTAAACAGCACCTTTCAAGTAGTTATGTTTTCTTATGTATAATATAAACCCAACTCAAACTAGTCTAAGCCAAAAGAAAAAAAAAAAAAAAGATTAATGTACCCAGGAAATCCATGAGAGGATCTGGATCTGTCTCGCATTTGGGGACCCAGGGGTACAAATGATGTCATGAGGATTTAGTTTTCTTCTAAGGCCAGAAGGATAGAGTCCTCTATTTGAACTAATATATACGTGAGTTCATCCTAGCCCCCAGTACTGGACAGGATCACTGTGGCATAGGGTAAGGGTGTTTCCCCATAAAAGATGTGCTGACCGGATAAGAACATATCTGATAAAGTAGAGGAAGGAGGAGGTTGTAAAGCCAGAAAATTTATAATAGCTTTGAAACATAGTCACCAGGGCCTAGACAAAAGATTAGATGTTTGGAATTAATTAAAGTAAGTGAATTTGCTATGAAGCAACACCAAATCTTCCTAGCAACTAAATGTGAGAAGAGAAGTGAAATGTTCAATATTACACAAAGCACAGGAATTAAAGTTTCAAGGTACCATTTTTATTGCAGAAATTTCTTAGGCAGAATTTTCATTATGGCATTTTCCTGCCAGAACATTGTTGGGATTATTTTTTGGTTTGGTTTCCTGCCCCACCAGAAGTACCAGGTAAAAAACTTTAAAATAATCAATTAGGGGAACGTATTGATTTAGCGAATTCTCTGCTACCTGTCCAGTATTTGATACTCCTTAAATACATGCTGCAGGATGTCTGATGTTCTGTAAGTTGAATGTAATATGTGGTTTTTTTCTGTGATTCGTTTTGAACTGCCACTAGTCACAGTGGGTATCTGTGTCTTCCAATTTACCATTTCAATCACATTTTTATAGTATACTGAAAATTGACATAGTTTTTCATTATTGGTATCAAGAACCAGCCACCTATTTTTATTTTAAATGCTTTTTAATTTTGAGAATGTTTCATCTATAGTGCTAGAATTTGTCATGTTAAAGAAACCACTCAAACATCTTAAATTTTAAAGTTACTCTTTGTTAGAATTTGCTAGTCCAGATAAAGAACAAATTAATTTAGTGCCTAAATACATACACCAAGATCCAAACTGCTGCATGTTTTTATAATTCTCCATTTTTAAAAGAGAAAAATGTCATTGTCTAATGTTCACATATATTACACTAATTAATTTTCCTATGATCAGGATTGCACAATTTGTCTTATGCCTTCATTCTTATGCAGGAAAATAATTTCAATGAAATCATATGAGTTCAGCAAAATTAGTGAATTTCTGCCCCTACTGCCATTAAGTGTAGTTTGTGAGGTGTGTGATAACCATTTGCTCTGTGTTATCTATCTAATACCACTTAAAGCGAAAGACAACGTTTTTATGCATTTTAAACTTCGAATGAACAAAACGGAAACCTGGTTTACCAGTACCGTATTTTAAAAGTTACCTTGAAAATATTTTGGCTGTGCCTGAAATCCAGTGGGAATGATAGTGGGAAGGCAGCAGTTCTTTTCAAATCACTAGTTTGAACCCTATTGAAAAACTGATTGCAGACCCTCTAGAATTAGAATATGATAGGCAGAGAGAAACAATAGTGTTTTTTCTCAATAGCATGTCTTGAATAAAATATCTTTAACATTCAAAATCGCTGCCATTCTCCCTTTAGAGATTTTTTTTCCCTGCAGAAAAGGAATTGAAAAGGTTAAATCATATCTGTAAGAATCAGTCTTATGTATTTTTTTCATGTTAAATATCAAAGATGGCTTAACAACATATTTAGAATTTTCTGAGTTTTACTATTAATAAAGTTAAAAGAAAATCCAGTGTGTTCAGGTAGTGGAGCCACATTAAATTTGTATCTGAAACACCCAGTGTGCTTATCTCTACTCTAGATATTGCTCTGAACCCATGTTCCACATTCTGAATTCTGTGTATAAAGTTAAACATTGCAGAAGGGCATATATCTGATGATACAGATGAATAAGGTTGAAGTTTAGTAATGAGCAAAGTTGGTAAATTTAATACGTTCATGTCTTTTAGTATTTCTGTGATTAATATAATTGGATTATTTTGTGGAAAATTATGAAACACTAACAAATACTGATAGGTTTAAAACAACCAGAAATTTAAGACTCCTAGTCATACTATCTTTAACTTTAACATGCCAAACTAATATTAAATTTCTTAAAATATTGATTACTTACAGGCAAAGTTGTTAGCTATGCAACAAGCCAGAGAAACTGCAGTTCAACAATACAAAAAACTGGAAGAAGAAATCCAGACACTTCGAGTTTACTACAGGTAAAATTCCTTTTAGCCTGGGCATAAATCAATGTTGGTTTGGAAAGTGCTTCTGCCCGATTTTATAGTGGTAAAATGAGGAAATACCTCAGTGAAATTGAACATTATGCAATTAAAACATTTTTGTAATTTTAAAATGATTCCAGCATAAAATGTTCATTATTTTACCTCTTTCCCTTCCTGCATTTGGTAAAGTTTAAGTTTAGACTCTCATGAGATTTATGAAATTTATGTAACTCATAACCAGTTGTCTAAATGGAGCCTGGTTAGCCACTCAGCTATGTGCTCATCTAAATGCCTCCTCTGAAATGATGGCATATTTTTTAAATAATACATAAATATCAATAATAGCCTTTCACATATTATAATATGATATGAGAAGTTTCTAAAGGAATGCCAACAAAGGATTTTTAAGACTAATATAATTTATGCTACAAGAGTTATTGTAAAATTAATTCAGTAGGTCACACTGGCATTATTTAATGAAAAGACATAAAATAGAAATGTCAGAGTGGATCTCTTGTAGTATAATGGTAAATACTCCTTTGTGATACTTTTGTGTTGTGTATGAGAGAGGTAAAATTGTGTATTGGGCTATGTGTAAAATATATATTCTCACTTGGGTCATGGTTTTTAAAAAGGTTTGAAAAATTATGTACAACACCCTTTATGTTCTTTGATAACTTACTGAGGTTGAAAATCCTCAAGTCTAGATTGTAAGAATTCACTAACTAACCAGAAGCTGTAGGTTATGGAAAGATTTTTTTTTAATTTGGCCTTCCTCTCGGAATAATGTTAAGTGCATAAAATGCAATAAATCAAAATCAGCTTTACTGAAATACAATTATGGAAGTCTCATGGTATAATAGTATATACATGTGTCATTATTAATACATTACATAACTAGATCTAACAGTATGTCTATTAACAACTGTAATTTCAAAGTAGTGATGACTGTAAATAGTATTTTGGGGATAGTGCAGACGCTGAAATGTGACATGAAAATACCAGTGGTTTCTATGTGCGCAAACTCTCAAGGACCACTAATACTACTTTTGTAGTTTGGTGCCTATGTTCATAATTGTAGAAAATGTTGTATTTACATGAGATTTAGTCAAAAAGAGAGATGAACATTTTTTTCCTATCCCTAAGTTAAGAATCCTGCTTTGGAGCAATTTTACTGACATACACAGCAGTTGGTTGTTATGAGTTGAGTTGTGTCCCTTGAAAAAGATATGGTGAAGTCCTAACCCCTAGTACCTAAGAATTTGACCTTATTTGGAAATAGGGTCTTTACAGAGTAATCAGATGAAGTCATGAGCATGGGCTCTAACCCAACGTGAATGATGTTCTTATAAAAAAGTGGAAAGTTCAACGCAAAGACACATGCATAGAGGGAAGACCACAAAGGCACAGGGAGAAGATAACCTTGTCCCTGAAATGACCCATCTACAAGCCAAGGAATGCCAGGGTTTAGCAGCAAACACCAAAAGCTAGAAAAGGCATGGGAGGGTTCTGCCTTATAGCCGTCAAAGAGAGCGTAGCCCAGTAGACATCTTGGTTTGGGATTTTTAGCTTCCAGAACTGTGAAACAATAAATTTCTGTTGTTTTAATCCCTCCAGTTTGTACTACTTTGTTACAGCAGTCCTAGGAAACTAATGCAGTTGTCAAATACCAGCTGTGTTTGGTTGATGACCGTGGGAAATCATTTGCTTGAAATTAGAATCATATGTGACCATGATGGTAAACAGACCCTAATAGTGAATGAAGACATCCCACCCACCCTTTTTTTAAAAAACTACAAAGTGAGCTAACAGTCTTCCCTTGTATTTTACACCAATGGATTCTTGACTGTAGCTGTGCATTAGAATTACCTAAGGACTCTCTAAAAATCCTGATCCCCATCCCATACCAGACCAATTACATCAGAGCCTCTTGGGGTAGGATTGGGCTACCAGTGGGTTTTAAAGCTCCCTAAAAATTCCCAGGTGCAGCCAAGTTTGAGGGCCACTTCTTTACATGCACATTTCAGTTAGTTGCATTACATTAGGGTCTCTTCTTGGAAGAATAATAGAGGCACGTATTAAACTCATTATTAAAACTTACAAATAGTGTGTGATTTGTGCCCAGACTTTTAGATGCAGCAGTGTGTTACATAGTAGCTGTATCCCATAGAGAGGAGACTTTTTATGGAAATTTCTCCTGCCATCCTTGTGAGATAGGACAGCAGGTGCTCTGCCAATAAAGTGATGGTGTCTAGGAATCCTAAAAGGCATATGATAACGTTACCAGAACTGACGTTATTTTCTGGAAAAGAAACTTTAATGCCAATTCTTGCTGTTCCTTCTCTTTACGAAGTGCTGAAGGTTATTGAAAGATTTTGAAAATTATATAGTTGTGTTTCAAAGACTTCTTTGAATCTACATGCATGTATTTAACAGAGTTAAGTGATCTCTTCTAAATGAAGAATTAACAATTATTGGCTCAAAGATAACATTTCACAAGTAACCCCTTACTGCTACTTAAAAAAAATAATTGCTGGTCGTGTAGTGAAGCTACTGGGATTCGCAGTTAGCCTGGTCTGTGTGACCTTACTGAACCACTTCCTTTTTGTACAATGAGAATTACAGCACCTACCTCGTAGACTTGTTTTAAGTATGGACAGCTCTTAGCTCAGTATCTGGCATATTGTTAGTGCTGACCTAATACTAAGATAAATTTCTGTTTACAACAAGAAGTCAGTGAGGTAGGTAAGAGGAGATCAAAAGCTTTGATATCACCGAAGCCAAGGAAGGAGATTAAAAAAAAAAAGAAGACAGAAAGAAAAAAGTCAAATGTTGCTAAATGGTTAAGATAAGGACAAAAAGTATCCTTTTTGCGTGAAATTAGGTGGTCATTAGTGACCTCGGCAACAGTCGTTTCAATAGAGGTTTAGATACAGAAGCCAGTTTTCTGTGAATTGAAGAGTGGTTAGAGGTGAAGCAGCATAGCAATTTGGACAAGAGAGTGGTCCTTGAAGAAACTAGAGTAAGAAAGATGTTAATGACAGGCGAGAAGAAAGGAAGGTAGGTTACGGATTTTCTTTTTGAAAAATGGCAGATACTTGAGCATGTTTATGACTAATTTGAAGGATCCAATAGAGAGAATTGTTAAGGAATGGGATCCCTAAAGAAATCGGATGAGGGAGAGTGTGGACTCTGTAGCAGAGTTTGTCTTGAACAGGAAGATGATCACCTTGTTGTCATAGACAGGAGTGAAGGAGACGACAATAGCTGTGAATGTAAATAAATTTCAGTTCCTAATGAATAGTTTCATTTTTTTTTCCTGTAAAGAAAAGGTCAATGTGGGCTTCTGAAGTAAGAAGGCAAGAAGCTTTGAAAGGAATAATTCAGAGTAGCTACTGAAGGGCGTGGGAGAGAGAACTGAATAGAGACTAGGGCAAAGTCACAATCTTGAAGACTCATCTGGAATGGATGCTATCATTTGTATGAAACCTAGCTTGCCCAGCTGTGTAATTTAACACATCAGCTGTCCTTGTATAGCAGCTCAGAAGGCAAAGGATCAAAATGATTCAGGAATATGAATTTGCAGGAGAGCGGGTGAGGATACACTATCGAAAGAGTTGCTGAAATGATGAATGATAGTCTAAGCTAAATAGGGCAGGAAATAAAATTGAAGGGCCACGAATGTTGAGAGAAAAGGAGAAATCATACGTTTTAAGGAGATTATAGAGTAAATGCAGAGTGGGTAAAAAAATTTTAAGAACTGAATGGATTGGCAGTTGTCAGAAAGTGAAACGTTGCTATTTAAGATCTGAGAGGTAAAGGACTCAGTCTGAGGAATGATGATGTTTAAGGCATTTGGCTTAGAAGTGGATGGTTGAAATTGAGAGGAGGTGAGGATCACTAGCTATGAAGTCAAAGATTTATGAAACTAAAGTATTAAATACCCATTTGGATATGTCTCTGAAAATATTGGCATATGTTGGGATACTCACTATAAGTGCCATAATAGAAAATGACCTAATGATAGATAGATAAAAGCTACATGTTGAAATAAAGAGTGGCATATAGCTAGATGTATCAATTTAGTGATGCTCGGAAAAAGTCCCCTCAAGAAAAATAGGAGGGCCGGCCGAGTGGCGCGTTGGTTAAGAGCTGGCTTGGGACGCCAGCTCTGAGCAGCAGGGCCCTAGTTCGGATCCCACATGAGGGCCAGTGACACTGCTCCCTCTACAGCTAAGATGGTGAACAACAGCTCAACCTGGAGCTGGGCTGCCGTGAGTCACCAGCAAAGGCGTAGACTGCAGTGGGACTGCAGTGGGCAGCCGTAAGCTACCGTGTGTGGCTGGCAGCCAGCGTGAGCTGCCAAGAGCAGCCGTGAGTGGCCGTCCAGAGGCTGGCGACTGATCTGCCTCACCTGGGAAGAGCGCAATGATAATACCAACATGGGCCCGTGAAGTAACATCCTCCACAACTAGACTGAAGAACAAAAAAAAACGACAGCAACTTGTCTGCTTCCCTTCCCCTGATTCCCTAGTGCTGTTCCCCTCCCCCAATTCCCCAATTAAAAAAAAAATCTAAAAAAAAATAGGAAGCATCCTCCAGGAAGATCCACGTTTCTATAAAACAAAAAGGTACAGAGAACTTTTGTGCATTGTTGATGGGAGTGTAAAATGATGCGCCTGCTGTGGAAAACAGTTTGGCGATTCCTCAAAAAGTTAAACCTAGATTTCCCTTAGGATCCAGCAATTCCATACCTAGGTCTGCACCCAGAATAATTGATAGCAGTTGCGCACCAGTGTTCATAACAGCAATGTTCACATTAGCCAAAAGGTGGACACAACCTAAATGTCCATCAACAGATAAATGAATAAACAAATGTGTTATTTATCTACAAGGGAATATTATTCAGCCATAAAAAGGAATGAAATTCTGATACATGTTACAACATGGATGACCCTTAAAAAAGAACATGTTAATTGACATAAGCCAGACAGAAAAGGCTACTGTACGATTCCACTTCTACGAGGTACCTAGAATAGGCAAATTCATAGAGACAAAAAGTAGACTATGTTCAGATTAGCAGGTGCTGGAGGACGGGGAGGAAATGAGAGTTGCCAGGAGCTGGGGGAGACAGAAACTGGGGAATTATTATTTAATGGGTACAGAGTTTCTGTTTGGGATGAGGAAAAAGTTATGAAGGTGGATAATAAGGATGGTTATACAATGTTGTGAATGTACTTCATGCCACTGAATTGTACTCTTAAAAATGGCTAAAACAGTTAAGTCTTATGTTATTTTACCACAATGTTTTTAAAAGGTACAGAGAACATTCTGTGAAGATATACAGAAATTTATTTTAAAGGGAATAGGAGTAAAATCCCTGGGATAAAACTCTAGAAAGGGAGAGGCAATTACCCAAAACGGCAAAACTTAAATTTCCTGGCAGTTCACATTCTGATTTAAATTGATTTAAATGGAAGTAAACAATATTTCTTATACATGAATAGATTATGAATCAATACATAAAACAACTAATTCATACAGCTATTAGATTTTTCCTCAAAGTTTCCTGTGTTACAGAGGACAGGGAAAAACTTGCATTTTTATGTGAAGAAACTCAAGACTAATTCTGTAGTTTTCATGTGTGTGTGTGTATAAAGAAGTCATAATGATTTTGTTTAGCAAAGTGTAAGAAAAAATACACTTACAGTTATTGAAATCAGTTTTATACTTACATACACAAATATTTAAACATGTATATTGTCATGCCAAAGGAAGTTATTCACCAATTAATAGAAAATAAGCTAAGAAAACTACAGGAATAGGACGGTGAGCTGGAGCCAGGAGCGAGTTAGTACACAGTTTGCATGGACACCATGAAACAGCAAAAAAATAAGTGTCAAGAAGCCTGGCTCTCAGCTTTCCAACAGCCAAAGCAGAGGAAGACGTTTAGTTTTAGGGGCAGATGAAGATGTGCTATTGATTCATTTTACCTTGCCTTTAATTCTACCCATTAGTAATAATGATGCTATTTTTTCCCCAAAAAATTATTTTCTTTTGCTGGGTTATGCTAAGAGCTCCTGTTACTATAAGCATTCCATTTCCCTCTCTAGAAAGAAGGAATATGCAAGTATCTTTTTTCTGAGTTTCTCTATTCTGTTCGTTTCCTTTGAGCGTTAGAAGACTGAGTACTAAGAAAAGGAAACGTTGGCCTTTGGGCAGAGTTAGGGACGGGGAAAGTGAGGTGGATGGGTAGGGATGCTAAACGTACCATTATAACTGACAGCTCTTCCACGTTAAGCAGGAGGAATAAGGAGAGGAATGACAATATGAAGTGTGAAAATAAAGTTCACTTATTACACAAATGCTGTTAGTAAAGTATTAGTACTTCCTTGTGGCTGTGCCGAACTCTGAGTTCGTTTGCAGCAGATTCATTACTCTAAATCTAAACAGTTTCATCAGGGAAGAGTCTTAAACTTGTAAGGGTTAGACTTGTATTTGGTAATGATTTTTTCCTGTTGTTGTAAACCTGTAGAGCTGCATTCCTCAGTTCAGGAGGCATAATAATAACAAACTCTTTTCTAATCGAGAGAATGCCTAAGTTTCAATGTTGGCTAATTTTATAGTGCTTCCTTATATTTTCTTTTGCTTAAAGAATGTAAATTCAAATGTGTATAGAAGAATTAGATCCTGTTGTTCGGTGCCAATAGACTAGGATTTCATATACTTAACTTACAATAACAGCAGTTTATGTTTTAAATTTTTATTGTATTATGCATGATTCCCTGTGGGAAGTTGAAATGCCTTTCACAATACAGTAAAGTTCACATTTTAGATGAAAATTATATAATAGAATGCTCTGTATTTTAAGGTAGTATGTTTCCTATGATTGTACTAGTATTTTTTAATAATTAAATAGAATATTTATGTGTTTGACATAGTGAAAACTAGACTAAACCTGAACCCTATTTACTGGGTTTGTAATGTACATTTCAAAGTCATAGATGCCATAAAGATAGAGGCCATGTAAAATATGCTCAAAAAGAGAGTGAGATTCTAAAGTTTTCTCTGCATTCTTTTTATACATTTTATTTAGTATGGGTCTTTGAGTTCTTCTGTACACTTCTTGTCTATCTGTATGCTATTCTTAGCAATCAAAAATATTACTGTCACTAGGAGATGGCTGGGGTTTTTTATAGTGGTGATAGTTTTTCATAGAACCATATGTTCATTTAGTCAGAACTCCACATTGATAAGACGGTCAACAGTGATTACAGCATGCCGACTGCAGCCATAAAGCTACATTTCTCTCAACGCAAACCCCTTCTCCAGAGGGGTTGACCCATGGATCCTGGCCTCAGTAGTTCTATGTTCTAATCATCTGTGCTAATTGGACTACCCCATGACATACAGATTTTGTCACGTTTGTATTTTGTACAGGAATTAACTATCCATGGAGGTGGGTTATGCTACTATACTGCTAAAGCAGTCATCAAAAGAAAAAAACATTGGCAAGCTCCAAGCTTCCTGGGTTTCAGTTTCTTTAACTTGGACGCTAGAGGCTTTTTCTAATTCTAAGATTTTTGTGAAATTAGTCACCCTTTCATATGAGGTAGATTAAATTTTTGTTTAGTGATGTTTAGAATCAAGAACTGTTCCTTTCTCTATTTAAAAAAATTATTTTTATTAAATTTATCGGGGTGACGTTGGCTAGTAAAATTATATAGGTTTCAGGTGTACAATTCTATAATACATCATCTATATATCACATTGTGTGTTCACCACCCAGAGTCAGTTCTCCTTCCATCACCATATATTTGATTCCTTTCATCCTCATCTACCATCCCCCCACCCCCTTACTTTCTGGTAACCACTAAACTGTTGTCTGTATGAGTTTTTGCTCGTTGATTTGCCCTGTTCATTTGTTGCTTTCAGTTTCATATCCCACATATGAGTGAAATAATTTGTTCTTGACTTTTTTTTTAAGATTTTATTGGGAAATTGGGGGAGGGGAACAGTGTTGGGGAATTGGAGAAGGGGAACAGCCAAGTTGTTCTCCTTCAATCTTAGTTGTGGAGGGCGCAGCAAGCTCAGATCCAAGTCCAGTCATGTCGCTCAGCTCAAGGTGCTGTGTTCAATTAGTTGTGGGTGGGCATAGCCACCATCCCATGTGGGAGTCAAACCAGCAGCCTCCTTGTTAAGAGTGCACGCTCTATCCCTGAGCCACCTGTGTGGCAGCTCAGCTCAAGGTGCCCAGTTCAGTCTTAGTTGCGGGAGGGCGTAGCCCATCATTCTAACCGGCAGCCTTGTTGTTAGGAGCACGTGCTTTCACCAGCTGAGCTACCCTGCCACCTATTGGCAGCTCAGCAGCAGCTCAGCTCCGGGTATCACTGGCCCATGTGGGAATTGAACCAGAGACCCTGTTGCTCAGAGCTCGCACTCTTGGGTAAGCTCTTAAACAACTGAGCCATTCTGTTGGACCCCTGTTCTTGACTTTTTATGTCTGACTTATTTCGCTTAGCATGATAGTCTCAAGATCCATCCATGTTTTCACAAATGGCAGTATTTCATCTTTTCCTATTGCCGAGTAACATTCCATTGTATATATGTACCATATCTTCTTTATCCAATCATCTATCGAAGGACACTTCATTTGTTTCCATGTCTTGGCCACTGTAAATAATGCTGCAGTGAACATAGGGGTACATACGAGTATATCGTTACGGATAAATGTTTTCAGATTTTGCAGGTAGATACCCAGAAGAGGTATTGCTGGGTCATATAGTAATTCTATTTTTAATTTTTGAGGAACCTCCATATTGTTTTCCATAGTGGCTGCACCAATTTACATTCCCACTAGCAGTGTATGAGGGTTCCTTTTTCTCTACAGCCTCTCCAACACTTATTATTTGTCATGTTGATGACAGCCAATCTAACAAGTGTGAGGTGATAGCTCATTGTCATTCTGATTTGCATTTCCCTAATAGCTAGTGAAGTTGAGCATTTTTTCATATATCTGTTGGTCGTTTGTATGTCTTCTTGGGAGAAGCCTGTTCAGGTGTTCTGACCATTTTTTCATTGGATTATTTGTATTTTTCTTGATGAGTTGTATGAGGTCCTTATATGTTTTGGATTTTACCCCCTTATCAGGTGTTGTTTGCAAATATCTTCTCCCATTCAGTTGATTGCCTCTTTGTTTTGTTGATGGTTTCTTTTGCTGTGCAGAAGCTTTTTAGTTTGATATAGTCCCATTCATTTATTTTTGCTTTTACTTCGGTTGCCTTTGATGTCAAATTCATAAAATCTTCTCTAAACCCAAGGTCCATAATTTTAAAGAACTCTTCTTATACCATTAAGTTTTGCTTATTTTGAAGGCCTTTTTAATGTACAGCTGACTTCACCTTTACTAGTCAAATCACCATATATATTTTTTGATGGCTCTGAAATGCAAAACAAAAACGAAATTAAAATGAAGTTTAAAAAACAAACAAAAACCTTAAAGTTTTCATTTTTTATACATCCAGGGATTTCAAATATAATTATTATTCTTTCCTTCCTCCTCTCAACTTACAGAATGTGACAGTAAGATACTTAACTTCTGAATGTCAGTTTTTTACCTGTAAACAAATAAAATACATGACCTTATTATGAAAATCAATGAGATGATATATTTGAATGTTTTTAAAAACTGTGAAGCACTGTGCAAAGGAAATATTTTAATAGTATTATCGATAACTTAAAAGTTTTGTTTATTGAGATATAGGACAATTAAATTAGTAAAGAGGCTATTTCTACTCAAATAATTTATATCTTCTATGACTTTGTATCCAGAAGGACATTTTTTGCATTATTGTTTTTCACTATTTTCTGTGCCTTATTCTAACAGTAAGTTACAAGAATAAGAATAAAATTCAACATGTGTAGCTCTCAACTGCTCTCTGTTATTCTATAAAATGACCCATTCTCCTCTTTTAAGAGAATTTAATAAAATGTTTTGCCATTTAATCATTGTGGTTAGCAAAAACCCAGAGATAGACTGGGCTTGCCAAGTATAGGTCCTGGGGTTTTCCATCTACTAATACTTCTATCAGCTTGAGACAATTTAAGTTTGTATTTTGTTAGGTAAAAAAGTAAAGTGTTTCCCTTGGTCTTGGCACTCAGAATAACCATTATTATAGTTCCACGGGTGTCAGTTGTCTTCTACATAGATAATCTTTGATTGTTTTTATTTTTTTCACAAATTTAACCAGTAACCAAATTTTGGTAGGTTTTTTTTCTTGCAATGTCTATTACTTTTGCCTTCATATTTTTCAAAGTTCTTACCTTAGACCAAACTTGTATAATTTCATGCCTAGGCCTTTCTTGCTACTTCATGCACTTATCTCCATTCCTTACTCCTCTTAAGATTCCTGAAATATTTTTTTCAACCTCTCACTCAGTCATCAACTGTATTTAATAACACCGCCTTACCTATAGAATAAATTCCAAGCTCTTTAACCTAACATTTATGAGCCCTTGATATTGCTGCCAGTTCTTTCAGATTTAATGTTTCATCAATGATCTTTTTGCCTTCCTATTTTTATTCGTATCTGTGTCACCAGAGCCAGTACACCACCTCACATTATCAGCAGTCAACAAATGTTTGTTATGCTAAACTGACAATTATTTGGACTCCCGAAGTGAACCATTCACTATTTCCTGGACATACTGTGACGTTTCCAACTCCAGTGCTTTCCCTTATGTCACCAGTTCCTCCTGGAATACTCCATCTCTGCCTATCATATTCTTATTGAACGTTTAGAACACAATTTAAATACCAACTGTTCCATTAATCTATTCCTGATCTTCTCAACCAGAAGTGATCTCATTCTACCTAAAGCTAACTGTCATAGTTATTCACAATGGCTCACTCATGCTTACCTGTGTAGCAGTTGCATGAATATTTCTCTTAATTCCCTTACCGGGACTTCTATTCTTTGTATATAGCAGGGCTTCAGTAAATATTTGCCAAACAAATGAATAAACGATCAGAATTAACATTAGGTTGAAAGTTTCTTCACATTAAAAGTTTCTTTTACTGAGTGGTAGTCTGTGCGGTGCATATAATTCAGTGTTGAATGAAATGACTGGAGTTTACATGGACCTAGTCCATCATCTCAGTCATCTGCAGAGGTGTGGGGATGTATTAGTCAGGGCTCTTCAGAGAAACAAAAGCAATACTGTATTTATACAGGGAGAGAGATTTATTTTAAGGAAGTGGCTCATACAGTTATGGAGCCGGCTGGCATGTCCAAAATCTGCAGGGTAGGCCAGCTGGCTGGAGAACCCAGGAAAGAGCTGATGTTGCAGTCATGAGTCCCAAGATGAAGAATTCTGTCTTCTTTGGGGGAGTCTCAGTCTTTCTCTTAAAGCCTTAAATTTACTGGCTGAGGCCCACCCACATTGTGGAGAGAAATGGGTACCATAGCCTAAATGAATTGACCCGTAAAATTAAACCATCGCACCTGTGCATTTCAACAATTTTTGAGGCTAAAAAAACAGGCAAAGTAAAAGCTACTTTCTCTAAAAGGAGCGTGTACTCTCATCTCACCACATCTCCCATCCTGCCTACGTCGTGCGTTTAACATCCTATGCCTCTGTCATACAGCCATTTAAGGTTGTGACCACAGATGTATGTTGCGATCTTTTTTATTTATAAAAGGAGTATTTGTACACATAGGCACATGCCTTGGCCCCTGGCTACCTCCCCAACCTCATTTCTTAACGTGTTTCTACTCTTGCTTCACTCCAGCCTCTCTACCTCCCTTATTACCTCCAACACTCTAAGAATGCTCCCATCTTAGGGTCTTCTTTTTTCTCTGCGTGGAGCATTCTACCCCAACAAAGGTCACAAGTCTGCGCCTTCACTTTGTTCAACTTTCTGCCTAAATGTCCCTGACCATACTACCTAAAATAGCCTGCCCCCTCACGGCACCACTCTATTTGTCACCCTCCTTTATATTTTTTCATAATAGACATGCCTGTATGACACTATATGGTATTTGTGGAATTTCCTCTAGAAATTAAATTCTGCAAGGACACGGATTTTGTTTGTTTACCACTGCATCTTACATCTGAATCGGTGCTTGGCACATCTTTAACAGTCAATAAAAGCTTACTGAATGTATGAATATATGCTCAAGCATTGTGATACATCAGGAATTTAACAGCAGGTGTTCGGGAAGTGGGGCTGACTCTAGCAGTTAGTTATTATATGTGGGGTGCTCAACTTGCATTTCATACCCTACTAAAATATTTGAATTTTTTTATGTGTATGTATTATTTTCTATAAAAAAGTTTGTAATTTTTAAAAATACCTTTATCCATAATAGGCTGCAGAAATTAAATTTGATGCCTCGATATAAATAATCATCTATGAAAAAATAAATCTGTAATACCTACATATGTGTGTATGTATATGTATATGACAATGAAGTTCATTTTCTTTAGTAGATTTTATTAGTGTTGTGCTTTACAAGAAGATGAGATACATAAAGGAACACAATCCAAAGTAAATTCACCAACATTATAAATTAGATACTTATAAATGACAACCTCACTTAAGTTTTAAGCTTGCCAAATATTTTAAACTATTTTTAAAGTACTTTACGTTTCAGAAATGTAAATCCTTCTAAAAAATAAAATGTTAAGAAGAATATTGCCAACTTTAAAAGAAATATTAACCTTAACATTCTTCGGTCAGCTGGTAGAAACGGGGGGGTCCATGACAGGTTAGTGGAGGAAAGGGTGCCTTTTGTAAAAATTCAATACTCTGAACATTAGCTACGGCCAGAAATGACAATCAAAGGAAGAGAATTCTTCATATTTCAAAAGACTTTACTCAGTACAATTAGATTTATATTTGAATTATAAATGTTTTTTCTTTCCTGTCTCTATATTGACATACATACATTATTAAATGCGTTAAAGTTTTAGATTAAAGAATCTAAACTAGTTTAAAATATGTAACAAATGGAAAATAATAGCTAATAATAGAAGACCTTTGTTCAGAAACATTCTGATTCATTAATTGCAGAAACAAAAAATAACAATGTTAACATATAGAACAAGATATAATAAACTGAGATCTTGGAGCGACTGTTGATTTCTGTAAACTTTCTGATGCCACTGCTGTCATAAAGAGCTTAGTAAATATTGACTGAGGATGATGATGATCCTGCAATATTTTTAAGACTGGGTGTCATTGGCAGTACAGTCAGATATCCGGGACTTAACATTGTCATTTTGCCATGGGTCCCTTCCACCTGGGCCTCTCCCAAAAGGACAAATGTTTACCTGCAGTTAGGCATTTGAATGTGTAAATATTCCCGTCTCAATTATATTTAAGTAGCTAGAGTTTTCACTCTTTAAATCTTGAAATAGTTGTTCTATGAAGTTTAAATTGATATTCCAAAAGTTAGCAAAGGTGAAAATGGGCTTAATTAAATGTTTTTCCCATAATTCCAAACAAAAATTTGTTTTGTACACTCGTCAAAATAAAAATATTTTATTCCTCTTACTATTCCAAACCCAAGATATTTATGAAACTTCTGAATTTGTTGGGGTTTAATTTACAATTCTGCTTAGTTGCTAAGTTTTAAATGTTCAATATATCTGGTTCCCTTTGGGATTATAAGGGCTTTATGACTATCACTATTTTATTAATATAGTTCCAGTTATTTCCCCAAAATGGTTAGTTCCGATTAGATCAGAAATAAACACTATTCAATTACTATGCGAAATAATCAAGAAATTCAAAAGCCTAGGGATTTTTTTTAGCTTAGTTTTGTTAGACATTATTTATCTGATAAATATTTAATTTACTTTATTCCATGGAAAGCTTAATTGTCCTTTCCAGCTTGGCTAGCTATTCTGAACTGTAAAAAATGAAAAATCAATTATATGAAAAAATCTGAGAATTGAGATTTTGTTCTAGAAAGTTGGGCACACTGTTGGCTCATAATTAAGCTTGTATACATTTTATGGTTCTGTTTGGTTTGGTTTCATTTGTTTTTTGTTTGGTTGGTTGTATAAGATTCAGAATTGAAATAATCACCTATCTATTCATTCTACCCTTACCTGAAAACTCGGGCGAAATCAAAGAGTCAAGTATTAGTCTCTGTGTCCTGATTTGATTTCTAATAGGTATTTCTTTGGGGTTTATAATTAGTAATATGATTAAAAGGTAACATAAAAATAGACTTAATTTATAAGTGCATAAAGAAAACTTCATTTATTTCTAAATCTGATTTAATTGGTCCTTTTTTTATCCTTTTGTAAAATTTTTATTTTGGATTCATTCTTTTGGTATGATATAATATTTTAATTCAGAGCTAACACTACAGTAAGACAGATGGTGTAGATTCTGACTTCCTAGCTGGGGTGGGTGAACTTTGATAGGTAATTAACTTCTCTAAGCCTCAATTTCCTGATCTGTAAAATTGGAATTGTAGTAATACCTGCCTCATATTATTCCTGAGAAAAAATCAAATGAAATAATGCATATCAAATGCTTTGTACAATACCTGGGTACAGACTTAGGTCTTTAATAAAGAACCATTGTTCTTATAATCCCTATGCTGAGTTTACATTGAGTTGTCATTCACTTTTCTTTGAGATTCTGTTAATACATTTCACTTTTTTTTCAGTATTTTTGGCTCAAAATACCATATTCTGACTGCAATATAGAATCATTTGGTTTTTCATTGGGAACAAGCTTTCACTGGAATTAGAGGGTTTATTTTTTTGTTGTAAGACACTTTGAAAAAATACTTAGTTAAAATGATGTGTTTGAACTTAGATTTGGCCCTTTTTGATTAATAGTTTATTTTCAGGAGTTATTTATTCACACAGGGCCATTTTAATGTTCACAAACATGAGAATTAGAAAATTAATTTTTCATTTTTCTCCTACCCTTTTAAACACATATTTTTAGAGAGTACAAGTTCAAAGTATACCATTTCTCACAATGCTTTCTGTTTAAAAATCTTCCTGAGAAAATAATGGTGTAATTTTAAAGTTATTTTTAATTCTTTTCTCTCAGATTTAGGTACATACCTTATCTTCTTTAATCCCTTCAACATCTTTGTGAGGTATTATCCCTTTTTATAGATGAGGAAACTGAAACACAGAGCTATGAACTCAACTTGCCCTAGGTCACAGCAGGGCCAGGAACAAGTATAAATATTACCTAACCCATCTGATACTTGGGCCTTTTACTCTATCTACCAGACAGCCTTCCCCAAACCCCGCCTCTCTCAGAATTACCACTGAGGCAAAACTGGAACTTCAGCATTACTTCCTGATTTGGATATGCTTGATATGTTTATCACAGAAAACACACCTCTGAAACCAAGTTAAAGACATGTTAAAATGATAAAAGAATCTGACCAGCTTTGGAGTTGAACAGTCTGCGTTCACCGAAACTATGCATATTGCAACCACAGTCAATGTCTGGATTTATAAATAGACTACCTATGAATTTTGTTTTTTAGGACCTTTAAACTTTAGCATTATACCATATGTCAGACTACAAAAGATAAATACTGTGCCTGAAAGTAAATTAATCCATAGAATCATTTATTTTTAATGATTCTATGTTGTGGTGTTGATATTGTTGTTTTATCAGTGTGCTAGCGCAATCACTAACATAACATTAACCATATTTAGAAGTAATCATTAACTACATAGCCATTTTCAGTTATATATGAATTTATTAAGAGCATACTATTTAGTAAGGCCTATGCAGTCTTCTATGGAAAAATAGTAACAGAGGATAAGATGTAATTGCTACCGTCAAATAACTTGAAATTAAGTAAAAAGAAAAAAGTATACTCAAATGAGTATATGAGAGTATATGCTGTTAAATAAAATAATTTGACCATGGGAAGTCACAGAAGGGAGAAATGATTATAGATTGAAATAGACACAGTTTTATGGAATGATTGGGAATTGAGGTATGGACGAATAGGATTTTAATAGGAAAAGAGGAGGAGGAAGCAAGGCATTCTAATCTAGAAAACAGTATATGCGAAAGTGAAGAAACTGTAATGAGCATATTGGGTTACATTATGGGATTGAGAGAAAGTTGGAGGAATTTGAATGCTAACATGCATATAATTTTGATTCTGTATTCCATAGGGATACAGAGCCTTGGGAATCTGGAACTTTTTCTTAAAAACATTAAAAATAAAATCTATATTCAAAAATATATATATTCTGTAATTTACAGAAAATTTAAAGCATTTTAAAAGTTTAAATTTGAGTTTTTAAATTTTGCATATATACAAAAGCAGATGGGGTGGCCAGGTGGCTCCGCTGGTTAGAGCGCGTGCTCTGAACAACAAGGTTGCCGATTCGATTCCCTCATGGGCCAGTGAGGTGTGCCCTCTGCAACTGGTTTGAAGACAACGACTTGAGCTAAGCTGCTGCTGAGCTGCCATTGGGCGGCCAGTTGGCTCAGTTGGTTAGAGCATGAGCTCTTAACAACAAGGTTGCCAGTTTGATTCCCACATGGAATGGTGGGCTGCACCCTCTGCAACTAGATTGAAGGACAAGGACTTGACTTGGAGCTGATGGGTCCGGGAAAAAAACGCAGTTACCCAATTTTAAAAAAAAACAAAAAAACATATAGAATGAACTATACATCTCTCCGTTATATAATTCACCATGTTAACGTAAAGGAGACAAAACAGTTATCTCAATGGATACAGAAAAAGCATGTGATGAAATTCAAAACCCATTCAGGTGCTCGATCTGACTGATAAAGAACATTTAGGGGAAAACTAAGAGCTAATATTTAATGTAAAGATGCAATGTTTTCTGTGTAAGATTCAGAACAAGACCAAGATGTCCACTCACCACTTCAGTTCAGCTTCCTTAGGAAGTCATAATCATTGAAAATTGAAAAGAATGGTGCAGCCACTGTGGAAAACAGTATGGAGGTTCCTCAAAAAGTTGAAAATGGAACTACCTTATGACCCAGGAATTCCACTCCTGCGTATCTATCCAAAGAAATCTAAAATGCTAATTTGAAAAAAATATATGCACCCTTATATTTATTGCAGCTCTATTCTCAATAGCTGAGATGTGGAAACAACCAAAATGCCCATAGATAGACAATTGGATAAAGAAACTGTAGTACATTTATATAATGGAGTATTACTCAGCCATAAAAAAGAATGAAATCTTACCATATGCAACAACATGGATAGACCTAGAGACTATTATGTTAAGTGAAATAAGTCAGACTAAGAAAGACAAATACCATATGATCTCACTTATATGTGGAATCTAAAGAACAGAATAAACGAGCAAACAAGACAGAAATAGACTCAGAGATATAGAGAAAAAAAACTGATTATTGCTAGATGGGAAGGGGGTGGGAATGAGGGAGAAGGTGAAGGGATTAGAAAGTACAAATTAGGGCCGGCCGAGCGGCACGATGGTTAAGAACTGGCTTGGGACGCCAGAGGGCCCCGGTTCGGATCCCACATATGAGGGCCAGTAGCAATGTCCTCCACAACTAGACTGAAGAACAAAAGGACAGCAACTTGTCTGTTCCCCTTCCCCCAATTCTCCAGCACTGTTCCCATCCCTGCAGTTCCCCAATAAAATTTTTTTAAAAAATAATTAATTAAAAATATAAATAGAACATTATCAATATTCAATCCTGTCATACTCTCTCTCAATCATTATCCCTTTCTCCTATACAAATTTAAACTATCACTTAATTTCTTTGAATAACACCCAGATTTCATTAAAGGAAACATTATTTAAAAAATTTTTTGAATTACACTTTATAAATCACTAATCAAAGTTGAAAAATTTCCTACTGGATTTAGAGAACACTAAAATGTCCATTCTGTGGTTGTTTCTTAGAGAAAAAAGATGAAATAAGAAATCATTTTTATACCAACAAACTTCATTACTTCTGGATTCAAACTCTCAGGCCTCTCACCTTCAAAGTTTTGCCTATGCCTCCTGGGGACAAAATACCAACTAAGTTTACATGCTTACTTGAAGTCATTTTCTAGTTTGGGTGATTCTTAAGAAAAAAGAAGCATAAGTAACTATTCAACACTCTTATATGTTTTGTTTTTAATTTCTCTTGGAGAAGGATGAGACAGCACTAAATTGCTGAGGTCAAGACAGTTTTGAAGAACAATGCCAGTGAATACCACACCTCATATATTAAGTCAGTATTTTATTTTTTTTTATCTTCTAGAACTCATTGTCTTCTGTATTCAGGGAAACTGCATGACCAGAAAAAAGATGAAAGGATTAATAAGAAAAAAAATAGATAAATCAATCACAAACCACAATTGACATTGCAACTAAACTGACAAGCCTGCCAAAAATCTTTTCCATAGAAAGTGCTGTCCTTCTGGCCATTGTTTTGTTCTCAGTATTTCCTTCTTGTTCTCAGCACAGCTCTGACTGGTTGTATTTGTGCTGTACACTCACCAGATATTAACTGAATTATGTGGCCCCACTTGGAAATGTTGAAAGCCCCAGAGTGCCATTACCATGATCTACAGAGGCTCTTGTTGGAATTAGACAAAACCTAAAATTATAGTGGTATGTTGATGCCACTCTAGTTAAAAGTCTGTCATCTTTGCCACTATAAACATCTATTTCCTGTGCTTTATAACTCAACTGAGGGAATTTGCCTTGCAGTCAATAGAGTAGCTGAGAAAGTGTCAATCTTTCAAGAATCTTTTTAACCTGATAGATACTAAATAAAATCTGTTTGACTATCAGGCTATACTAGTAACTGATTTTTTGTTTTGTTTGTGTGTGTGTGTGTGTGTGTGTGTGTGTGTTTGTGTGTGTGTGTGTGTGTGTGTATGGAGTTACGTGATTTTATCAAATAAGATTTGCTTTGAAAAAGAAGTAAAAAATGAATATTTAAAAAAACATAAAAATTTAAAAAACAAAGAAAAGGTAGAAAAAAATGTGTGATCTAAGTCTGAGTTATTGTTTTAAAATCACCATCACTTTTCTTCACTTGCTTTTTACCCAACTCTTCATTTCTGATCCCAGATAGTCTAATTATGATTACTATAATTTCTAAACATCACAGTGTTATTTAGGTTAGTATAAGAGAGACATGGATTCTAACTTGACTACATTCTAAATGGTGGTGAATTTTCTGCAACGTCTACAAAATGATTTGTTACCTCTTAGTTCATGTGGTCATGGTCTTTTTATTTTTTTTCTTTCAATAGACTCTATAGGTTGAAAACCTGTTATCTACTGAGGATGGAAAAGGTTAAACATGACAAACTCATGAGACTGAAAATAACTATATAAGATGGCGTGAGCATAAAAAAAATTTCATAACTAAGCTGGGCCATGGTGGGAAGTCACATCTTTAGCCTGAAGCTTCTTTCATAAAGTCAGTCTTTACTTTAAGTGGGCCTGTCTATTTTCTTTTTGCACCTAAGATGATTCTATGTATAAAATAAGCTGCAAGCCATCATTTTGTGGAGCATTTTTCTCAATCCTTTGAGATTTTGCTTCCTGGCAGTTATCGTCAGTTTGGATCAAATAAACTCTTATAAGCTTTCTCTTGAGCTGTATGTTTTTCATCAAAACTATAAATCATGAGCTACACAAGTTTTTAAAGATTTTTACATTTGGTTCGCTGCTTACAAACAGGGTTTCAACTGCAGAATCTCTCAGAAATTAAGAATACTGGCTGGTAGGCCGGCCACGTGGCTCAGTTGGTTAAGAGCTTGCTCAAGAATGTGAGCTCTGAGCAACAGGGTCACCAGTTTGATTCCCAGCCTGAGCTGAGCTGCCAACAGCTGTCAATAAGTGGCAGGATGGCTCAGCTAAAATAAATAAATACAAAATAAATAAAAATAAGAATACTGGGGCCGGCTGAGTGGCTCAGTTGGTTAAGAGCT